>NC_053155.1:269821056-270121056 GCF_016835505.1 Polypterus senegalus
TGGACTGATGACGGTACAGGAGATACTGTAATTATACTACACAGGAGCACTATAAGAGTGAAATGCTTAAACCCTTCACCTATGGTTCTGCATGTGAGTTGATGGCTGCCGCTGAATTGTTCAGTTGTCGTTTTCAAGTGTACCGAAATGGCCAAATATTTTACACCTTTGGAGAACCGCCAATGCCTCTTAAACATCTTAGATTCACAGGTGACGATTTGAGTAGTGGATGTTTATGAATGTTTAAACTCTCAAAAGCTGGATGTGAAGTTATCGATGAAACCGGTTGTATGCTTACAACGCTCGACAGATGCCGAATGTCACTTCAACAGTCCTGCAAATACTAACATAATTGAAACAAACCATGAAACTCAAACCGATTATGACAGCAGCAATCCAAGCTGGGAGATTTGAGGGAAGATTGCTTGTCACATGGCCAACTGTACGTTGCATGCTCAAGAGTAAGCTCAGCGCACAGCTTGGTCATATTACAACCGGAGGGCCAAACTGACAACGTGGTATACAAAGAGATCCTTAACAAATAATTATTGGTATATCTTCCCTCAGTTTAAAAAGGTTTACTCTTCTTCTTAATAAAAAGTTTAAGGCAGTATTTTGCTAATATTTTATATATATATATATATATATATATATATATATATATATATATATATATATATATATATATATATATATATATATATATACATATATATATATATATATATACACACACACACACACACACACACAGAGTAACAGAGGTTGGTAGTAACGAGTTACATTTACTCTGTTATATTTACTTGAGTAACTTTTTAAAAAATTGTACTTCTAAGAGTAGTTTTACTGCACCCTACTTTTTTTCTTTTACTTGAGTACATTTGTGAAGAAGAAACGCTACTCTTACTCCACTACATTGGGCAACACTCAAATATTTACTTTTTTCCCCATTAGATAAAGTCTGACAGACAATTTTCAATCTGCTCTGTGTAGCGAATGCTGTCAAGTTGCGCACACGCCTTCCATTGCGTCTCCAGCTCTGACGCGAAGTTTTGGATGTTCCCCAAATCAAGGTGCTGCAGCTTTGGGGACAGATGTTGCATTTTTCGTTTGAAAGCATTAACTGAGCTAATCATATTGACCATGGTTTTCCCTTTTCCTTGCAGCTGTAAATTAAGTTCATTCAACATGTTGGTCAGATTGGAAAAAAATGCCAAGTCTAGCGGCCATTGATCATTATTAAGATACTTGTATTCTGCATGTTTAATGACAAGGAGAAACTCCTTTTTCTCCGGCCAGGGGTTTTGAAATCTCAGCAGGAATTTCTCCCTAGCCATCTGCTTCAACGAAGGCATCTTTTATCATCTCTCCATCTTGGAAGGACTTCTTATGCTTAATGATCAAGTGACTCACCTGGAACGATGCTTCGGTGTGTCTGCCTTTGCTTTTGAATTCAGCCGAGTAAAAATGACGGCTGTCCGATTAACTGCGATTTTAGTTCCCACTCCTTTCTCTTTCTCAGATCGGTTTTCGAAAGAAAGTCAGTTTTGCAGTTTTTATGAACAGTTCAAAAGTGCCTTTCCACATTTTCCTTAATTGGAATAGCAATGATAGATTGACAGATCAGACAAACGCACTTCGATTGTGACATTGTGAAAGAAAAAATTCCTCTTCTAATTCCACATCCAGCCCATAACCAACTTTTTTTTTTTAAATCCCTTCTTTAGTCGATATAAATTGGAAGGCTAACTAGATCACTTAGATAGCCGGAGTTTTGCAGTAGCTTATGTGTTTGATCGTGTGTGCGGGATGACCAGTGTGTCAGAAGAAAAGAGATCTCAGATTGGCCGCCCTGTATGTCAATCAAGTGGCAAATGCCATAGCGAGGATATATGATAGACTAACATTTAAAAAAAATTGTTTTTTGAATGCAACGACGTTTTGGGCACCCCTGCGTTAAAGGTATATCACAGACTCCAGATACAATTCAACCACAAAAATGCCATTTCTGGCAGACCTTATTAATGTTATTAAATAAGGGCAAAGTTCAACATTACATCACACCCTGGCTAATTCAGGCAACCTTGCTTTCTATGAATTGTCCCACTAGGAGATACCACTTTGAAGGGTACTTGCATATTCTGTTTGTTCCAAAGCAAGTGAAGGAAGCATTTTTATCAAACCATACAATGATAAAAATGCACTTCAAATTTTGGCTACTGTTGCTGGGATTAGTACATAAAAGCTTAGTTCAATAGTGAGAAAGCGCCTTGGCATTGTGTGGTCTATCTTCAAATTCAACCATGCAAAAATGATTACAGCCTAAGAAATGCATGCCATATAAAATATTAATTGAACAATTTCCTAAACATATTACATTACTTACAATATTTAGATAATATCTGTGAATCTGACACATCATTATCTGTAAGAATAAATGAATGCATTCATGTTTGCTAAAGTAACACAACAAAAATCATAGAACGTATCACACAAAAGCACAATCTTTTTTTTTTTAAGTATTCAAAGAATGGATAAACTGTTTCAAAACAATCAAAGATAAGGAGAATTTAATAAATGAGTCAAAAATAACGCAGGAGAGAAAGTTTGTCACAGTGGAAAAAGGCAACACATTAAAAATCACAGATGTATATCAGCATTTTAAATGCAAAGCAGGTTACAGGTCACAAGCTGGAAGCTTTGAAAGAAACGGTCACCGTAGGAGAAGCAAAATCCAAACTACTGCAGTTTCTTAACTCATTTTTTGCAACAAGATGAGAAAACTGTTCTTTGTGATACAACTGTCACAACTCTCATCCAAACATTAAAATGAAATGCACAAAGGCAGCTTTCAATTAGAATCCAAAATGAGATACACTTTAAGGGTTAAGGAGCTCTGCTGCTAATAGTCCATTTTAATGAACACTGGCGAGTCTCCTTTTAGATTTCATTACAAGAATTCTTCACTGTGTAACCCTCCACAACCTTCCCCATATTCTTTTAACCAGCTCTTTGTGAAAATCTTACCATCTGAAAAGCTGGCTTTTAACAATATTAATCAATTTACTAAAACTATTTTTGGAAGGCCTTGAGAAAACCAAAGTGAATTTTCTACTCAAGGTGCAAACCAACAATTTTTCACACAGATTGCTCACATGAAAAGGCACGTTTAATTAAACTCATAGAAAATTCAAAGAGAATGTGCCCGAAAATACACTAGTACAAAGAACATGTGTTAATCGGCCTTAAGAGTAATTAGATTACAAATACATAGTTAATAATGTTTAGATTCAAATTTTTCAGAGAGTTTTACGTTGTCATTGCTTTTTCTGGCAAGCATGACCATCATTTGCTGAAAATGCTTGGTCAAATTTTCAATTCAATTATTCTAAAATATTTTAACAAAAATTTGTGAAAGGCTACCAAAAACATAATTTGGTTTGATTTCTCACAACTATGAATCCATCAAACTAATAAATTCAAAAATGTGAGAAAGGCTGTATCAAATATAAGTGAAAAGAAAGAACTCTTTTTAAATTTGTGGCAATATCAGACTTGTATGAACTGTTGCACTAATACAAAAAAAAACCAATCACTGGCTTAGACAACCACTTTGGCCATTAAACCCTCACCTCATCTGCTACATTTTCTTCAGTCTTGGGCAACTTCATTGGCAACATAAAATCATTCATCCATCATTTCCAACTATGCACCACCCCAATTTAACCACATACACTCCTATATGCATTCCTGTGCACCTCTTCCTCCACAAGAACAAACCGTATCAACACATTCTTCCTCAAGACATAACCACCAAGTCAATCCCTTTTTGGTCTTTGTTTCTTTGCTTCAACTTGTCCTTTCATCAGCCACATCTTTAACCAATTACAACAGAACTCTCTACACAAAATGTGTGGTTATTACAATAAAGCCAGAAGGGTACATTTAGAACAGTGGTGTCAAACTCAACAAATAGTTCATTAATATTTGTTACTTATGGCTCCTAATGACCATTAGTGTTCTCAAAAAACCCACTAACATGCATTTCATACATAGATTGTAGCCATATATAAATTTACACAGAGCATCTATATATATAATTCACTAAGGGCACCCAAGACAGTGAGCACAAGCAAGACAGAGAGTCACGCCCGTCAACTCTAACTAAGAGCAAGCAAGACAGAGAGTGCACGCAAGACAACTCACAGAGCCCCGCCCACCAACTCTAAGACCATGGGATACGCACAACAGAGCCTCGCCCGCCATCTCTAATCCTACTTCCGCGTCCACCATTGCTCTCGATCAAACAGCAATAATTAGCAAACAAGCAGAAATAACTGGCAGTAACAGTGCAAAATTCACAATTGGTATGCCAGTTTGAAAAGATAAGTTTTGAGGGTAGTTTTGAAATGTGTTATTGAATCGAGCTGATGTATATGAGAGAAAAGAGAATTTCCGAGTTGAGGAGCACTATGAGAGATGCGCGAGCTCCCATAGCACAAAGTGTGTGGTACAGAAAGTACAGCTGCAGATGAAAAACAGAGTGAGCGAGACGAGTGTCAGTCTGTAGTGAGGTTGTGGAGAGCTTTAAATGTTAAGAGCGGTATTTAGTATTGTATTCTGTAGTTAACAGGAAGCCAGTGAAGTTGAGAGAGAATAGGTGTAGTATGTTCAGTGTATTTAGAACAGCAGATTATTATCCTGGCAGCAGAATTTTGAATAAATTGTAAGCGATGGATACGTTTTTGTGGGATAACAGATAGAATACCATTACAGTAATCTATACGTGAGGTAACTCGGGCATTAACCAATACTTTAGTACTGTGTTGCGTAAGAACAGGACGAAGTCTAGAAATGTTTTGGAGACGGAAGAAAGCAGTTCAAGAAATGTTGCTTATACGGGAGGAATTATTTAATAATAATAATTAATTATTATTATTATTAAATATTGCCATTATTAGTGTACTAGCAAAATACCCACGCTTCGCAGCAGAGAAGTAGCATGTTAAAGAAGTTATGAAAAAGAAAAGGAAACATTTTAAAAATAACGTAACATGATTGTCAATGTAATTTTTTTGTCACTGTTATGAGTGTTTCTGTCATCAAGGATTTGATTATCATTATTTCTTTCAATCACGTTCGTATTTAGAGGATGTGTTGTGTTCAAGTTATATTCTGTGTTTGTCAACCGTTGTAAAGGTATCAGATTCACGAGTACCGATTTGGGTAGTGAACACTTCGATGAATGAAACCTAAGATGTTTAACAGGCATTCATGGTATTAAGTTGTGGATTTGCTTGCGAAGACATACGTGTCTATGAACTTAATTTAACCTTTCCCAGTCCTGCAAAGTACATGCATCGAAGCTTCTCAGCTGTGCTTGTGCTATCTCGTGCGATCTCGCGATGTCCATGGCTTTATTTAATGTTAGCTCAGACCCGGCACTTAAAAGTTTCTCTCACACTTTTGCTGAGTTTGTGTCAAACACTATTCTATCCATGACCATCTCATCTTTGTTTGCATAAATAAGCACAGTCCTTCGCCAGCAATTTGAACTCCGCTACAAAGTGCTGAAAAGTCTCGTTTATACCCTGCGTCCTCTCATTAAACTTGTATCTCGCGAATATAGTATTTGTCTTAGGCATGACAAACACCAGCAGCAACGTGTCTATGAACCGAATTTAAAGTTAAGCTTTACACCCTGCTTTCCTATTCGTTTGCATAAGCACAGTCCTTCACCAGCAATTTTAACTCCGTTACAGCAATTGTAACTCTGTTACAAAGTGATCAAAAGTCTAATTTATACCCTGCGTCCTCTCATTAAACTTGTATCTCGCGAAAATCATATTCGTCGTAGGCATGACAAATGCCAGCGGCAGCCTGTCTATGAACTTAATTTAAACTTTAGGTTTACACCGTGCTTTGTTTCTGCAGTAGCTGCACTTATGAATATGGTTGTATGTGTCACTCGCTTCATATTCTTTTGCTACCTTCTGAATTGTGTAATGCGTTTTTTGAACAAGTTTCATTCATCGAAGTAAAAGCACAGCCCTTCACCCGCGAATATTTACCTTATATGGGCAGGCACTCAATTACGTGGGAGGTGTGATGATACGGGACGCAACTCTGCCTCACACGACGACCGAGCTGCAGGCTATGGCCGTAAATATGGATGAAAGTAGGTTCCAGTTATGACCATTACACGTAGAATTTCGAAATGAAACCTGCCCAACTTTTGTAAGTAAGCTGTAAGGAATGAGCCTTCCAAATTTCAGCCTTCTACCTACACGGGAAGTTGGAGAATTAGTGATGAGTGAGTGAGTGAGAGTCAGTCAGTCAGTGCTTTTCGTTTTATTAGTATAGATAAATGGATATACATAATTTAATGTAAACAATTCGCCAAAATCTGTTGTATGTAAACGATACTGTTTAAAACGTTATTGTTTTTTCATCAGAAGACCTGGTTTCCAAGTCTACCTGTATTAGTTTAAATGGCACTTTTACCACTCGCAATAGAGCGGATGCGCTGACTTATCGTGTCGACTGGGCAACACCGTGAATGCAGCATCTATCTAAATATGTCTATGTTTTCCGCAGCCTGCTAAAGGAAGGTACTCTCTTGACCATTGGCATTGGTTTCGCTCCTTGCTATTTTCATTATACTGCGACGGTGGTTTCTTAAGCCTTTGTTATACTGAATTCCTTTCTCACCATTTTCCATTCCTATTCCTACACCGCCATATGCTACGGCAGGCTTCGCTAGTTAGGATATATTTCCAGTGTCAGCGCATGTTTGTCTGTGAAGCACTGTAGTTTCTAACCTGTAGTTAGAATGTGAATGGGCTGCTTTTAATAAGCCAACAAGAAAATGTCAAAAGAAGGTGACAAGCCACACTACAATAAAAAAAACTTTGTGTTTTAGCATCATGCCAAAAGTAGGCCAGTCTCATAAGGGAGATGGCAGCTTGACTTCACATACTTCACTGTCACCATTGCCTTCACTTTTTTAAATATTTACAGAGGTCAGGGCTGGCCACCCTTCTGCTGCAATTGTGTTTCATTATTCTTTTGTCTTTTCTGGTGACATTTTTAGAACATCAGTACAATCAAGACAAGAACAGAACATTCAGCCCAACAAAGCTTGACAGTCTATCCACTTACAGTAGGGGAAATAATTATTTGATCCGCTGCTAAATTTGTAAGTTTGCTCACTTACAAAGAAATGAACAGTCTCTAATTTTTATGGTAGTTTCACTTTAATAGAGAGACACAGAATATCAACCAAAAATCCAGAAAAAACACATTACAAAAAAGTTATAAATTGATTTGCATGTCATTGAGTGAATAAGTATTTGATCCCCTACAACACAGCCAGAATTCTACCTCCCACAGATTGGCTATGTGCCCATGTGGGACACAGATTACAATAATCAGTCAATCAATTACAGATACTCCTGATCTCAACTTGTTATGTGTATAAAGCACACCTGTCCACAGAATCAATTTCTTCCATTCCAAACCTCTCCATGTCCATGGACAAGACTAAAGAGGTGTTAAAGGATGTCAGAGGCAAGATTGTACACCTGCACAAGGCTTTGGCAGTATGTTTTAGGTCATTGTCATGGTGGAAGACCCATCCATGACCCATTTTCAGTGTTCTGGCTGAGGAAATGAGGTTCTCATCCAAGATTTTACGGTACATGGCACCGTCCATTGGCCTCTCAATGCAGTGAAGTAGTCTGCATTAAAATGAAACTACCATAAAAATTAGAGACTGTTCATTTCTTTGTAAGTGAGTAAACTTACAAATTTACAAAGGGATCAAATAATTACTTCTCCACTGTAATTCCCCTCAAATAACATTAAGTCTAGTTTTTAAAATACTACTGTCTACCACACTACTTGGTAAATTAATCCATGTGTCTATGGTTCTCTGTGTGAAGAGAGCTTCCTAATGTTTGTGGAAAATTTACCCTTAACAACTTTCCAACTGTGACCCCATGTTCTTGATGAACTCATTTTAAAGTATCAGTCTTGATCCACAGTATTAATCCCCTTCATAATTTAAACACTTCAATAATTTTTTCTCTTAATCTCAGTTTGCTAGAAGAGGCTCAGCTCATTTAATCTTTCCTCATAACTCTTCCCCTGTAGCCCTCAGATCAGTCTAGTCACTCTTGTCTGTGCTTTTTCTACCATTGAAATATCCTTTGTGTAGCCTGTAGACCACACAGTACTTACTGATTTCATGTTACTTGATTGGCCAATTCAGATACCAATTCTGATTTTTTTACCCCCATTTATCCCTTTAAAAAACTTTTTGCACTAAACTCTTGCATAACTAGACACATAGAGGCCTTATTTCCTGTATTGAAGTGTATTTTTATAATTAAACTACAGACCACAGGTATTAACTAGTGATGAGCGAAATCCACAGTGTTCACTTTCCCTAGAATTCACAGAAATGTTCTCAAATATAACCAAACTCTGCAAAATGGGGAAGGACTAATTGAACTAAATTTGACTGGATTATAATGGTGCAATAATCTTTAAAGTGTCCCTGAGGGCTAGGGAAATGTCTGCCAACTATACTGAACCAAAAAGTTGACCTAAAGTGTGCGACAGCAATGCTAACCATAGCACAACCGTGCCTCTTTGAGTTCAAAGAAGAACACAGTCAGAGATGCACAATCATATATTTTGTCAAAATAAAGCAGAAATGTCAAAATTGTTGTCAAAAGTCAGAAAAAATATGTAGGTCTTTCAAAGGCAGAAAATTCGAAGTGGTGTATGAAAGAAGGTGCGTTCTGGTTTGTTCTGTTTTTTGAAGTCTCACTGAAGGCTTTCCAAACTGTCTGTTCTAATGCTTTACACTTTTTCTTCTATCTAAAAGAAAGAAACATTGGGCAAATAGTAATGAATCTTTCATTATTATTATTGTTTTATAGAGTCTCTTGTGTTTGGGGGCTGGGAGGGGTGTCAGCCTCTTTCAAGGTTTGTTTTTTTGTCTCCACATGGCTAATTATGCATACATAGGGCACATGCCTCCTTCTCTTATACTGATGTGGAACCCGAAGACCGACCTGCACATTTGGTGACAAGCATAGATAACTCATTATTTATGCTGTATATGTTTCATAAAAATAAAATATTGAGAACATGCACTTATCTGTTCTACAACTAAGTCCCACAGTCTGTAATGTAAACGATCAGCACTATATATACCCAGGGGGCAGTCCCATCCAACATTAGCTGTTAACTAACAGTTCTCCTAAACTGGCTGAATTATCAGTAAATAATTCAATGAACAATGGTGAACGTGAATGCAGCTAATTCGCTGCAAATAATGTTTTGCCAAAATTCACTGATCAAAACTAGTGTTAACTGTTCATTTTTATTATCAACATGAAAATCTGTAGGCGTATTGCCCAGTGACCATAAAAGCACTAAAGTAAATAAAATTTCCTTAAAAGACATACTAATAAAATATGTATAAAAATATTTATCCATAACACATTGCATTGCATCAGTAAATAAAATGCTTCTCATATTTACAAGCTGTCATATTGTTTAATTTTTCTGTACTGTACCTATCTAAAACAAGGCTTATTAATAAAAAGTACTCTTCATCATTTCACTAACAAAAAAAAATATTGATATTGGCAATTAGACACTACTTAAATGTAAATATACATGCACTTAAAGGTTTTAGCCATTTTAAGTCATTAAGTTCACTACAGCTTTTTGCTGTTAAAATATACATTTACTATATTTATACAGGTGTGTTTTTTTCTTTAGTGTATCAGCTAGACAATCATAATTCTTCAGGAATAATTATAAAATATGGATTACCCTGTTAATTATGTAGTACTTGTTTCTTACTAAAACATATGCTGTATGACACACAGCAACAAATACAAAACTCAGTACAAATCTAGTACAAAAATCTATTGTTTACTAAGCAGCAACTTCAAATGCGTCTTTATCTTTTCTTTTTGCAATTAAAAGTGTAAGCTGCTGCATTTTAAACAAGCCCGCTGTCAAAACTCAAGCAGTGTCCATTTTAATTTAAAGGACAAAATAAAAAGGTCTGAATGCATTAAAGTAGCTTTTTTTAACATTCTTTTTTTTCCAGCTTATTACTCCACCTTCTGTAACGTAAAGGCTAATATTACAGTCATCTCCTGCTTACTGATTAAACAAGCCTCCACTCACTGCTGCTTGTTTACATTGCACTGACTGAAGGAAATTTGCTGCAAAAAAAAAAAAAGATGCCTGCTGGCTCAACTACCATAGTATATTGCATAAAGGAGCACTACAACTAAATTACTGTAAAGCTTAGAAAAGCGGGGGCTCAAAAGATCACTTTTTGTGATTGTTCTTTTTACCGATCACTGATCAAGTCTCTCTTTTAGTGAAAATTGGCCAATCGATCTGAGCATTCCCTGTTGCAAAATCTCAACAAAGGTCAACAGCACTTCTACTTGCCTCCATATCTGTTTACACACATATTAAGGCTCAAAACAATACACAGGCATATAAGTCCATGCCCACCCCTGAGGAACAGGCGGTCCGTCTGGACCCTGCTGATGTAAGGAGGAAGCGTTCCAGAGTCAATTCATGGAAAGCTGCAGGACCAGGCAACTTTCCAAACCAAAAAAAAATTATATATATTATGCTATATATTTTATATATATGTTTATAAGTTGTTTATCAAGAAGACACAAGACTAACATACTTAAAAGGTTTATAAGTAAAAGATATTTTCCTGTTAAACTAAAAAGAATACTGTTAGCTAACCAGCAATTTCAAATTTGTGCTATACAATCTAACATTCTGTTAGCCTTCTTAACGGTTTCTGAACACTGTCTGACTCCTAAATCCTTCTCATAAGGTGTACTTTTGATTTTCAGACCTCCCATTGTGTATTCAAACCTAACATTTTTACTTCTTGTGCATAATACTTTACACATTTACTTACAATAACTTATATCTGCCACAAATCTGTCCAAGCCTGTATGTCCCTCTATAATCATTCAACAAATTCTAGATTATCTGCCAATCCACCTAGCTTGGTATCTTTCTTAAAATTTAACCAGCTTGTTATTTACATTCCTATTCCTTGATTATTGCTTGTGGATAGAAAATATATCTGCCTTTGTATTTACAATTGTGTCAAATGCAATCACTATCTGTTTCTGACAAACGCAACTGTAGGTTGTGTAATCTGTCAACAAGGTATTTACACCCATTATTTTTTAATGTGCTTAAGTTCAAGATGATAATGCGTGATTATCAATGCAGGTATAAATGCATGTAGTTTACTTTAGCTACAAATTCTTGCCTGTGTTGGGACTGGTGCTCTCACCTGACTTTACATGCCAACCTAATTTTTTAACTCAATGCTGATTTCAGTCCTGTGGCTACTGGTAGCTTTTCTAACACACTGCAATGTCCAAGGAAAGAAATATTGATAAAGAGGAAAGACAGTTTCAACAGAGATACAAAACAACAATAAGAGAAGAGAAGAGAGATGGCTTTCTGCAAACATCTCTCTGGTCACCACCCCATGTGGAGCCAAAGTGATTAGAGAAAATCTGCCTTTAATTTCAAAAACAAATCTCCAACAGGGAGAAATAAAGTTCTATCTATCTTAAATATTCCCCATTTTTCGTCATAAGTAATGGGCAAACTTCTCCATATATCAAAATCATGAAATCATTTACCAGCCTTAAAAATAACTCTGCTCAATTACCCCGCTTAAATAATTGCTTTCTACAAATAATCAGTATCGATAATAAAGCCTGTGGTAATTAAATAAAACAGTTAATATTGGAATTATGGAATAAAATATAATAAACAATATGGTGGAAGCTTGAGGAGATTTCTATGATACTCAAGAAAGATAATTTGGGAAATATACCAAGGAAAACCCATGTTTTGAGAAAATTCATAATTCCTTAAAAAACAATATGGCTAATTAAGTATAAACACCAATATGGTAGCTGCAATGAGACATCAAGTAACTAATGCCAAGTTTACACTACCACAATCTTATTGCTTGAATTGAAATTGGTGAAGAAATTTGATTCAACATACGGGCAGTTTATATTTCACTGTATGCTCTGGGCATTTAAATATACATTCAGCTTATGCATGCTTAGTATGATAATGGAAACAGATATGGCCCCTCTTTTTTTTTTTGAGGCGCTTCAGTATTCAACATTCTAGAAGAAAAACTAATTTTTCAAATATGTTGAGTTAGACTAGAAGGGTTAGCATTATACGCATCAGTGTTTTGTGTAGCGATTTCCTCTACATCCATTGGGATTAATAAAGTATCTATCTATCTATCTAAAAAGAAATATGAATACACAACAAAGTCAAGTGGTGAGACTGCATTGTTAACTGCTTTGACAAAATCCAATGGCTGGAGAACTTTTAAAGGAGACAAATAACAAATAACTGTGCAGTCATTACTCCCTGCACCTCTCTCTTCTTTTAATGTGTTGCATGTTGCACACAGATGATGTAATTATGGCACATGTTTGAGCGAAAATCCCATCTGACCACCGAAACTCAGACTGGCTATAAACAATAAGTATTGAAACAGAATTCAGTAAAACATACAAAGAATGCCTGTATCCAATTAAAAAAAAAAATCTGAATCAGGAAGTGCAAATGCATCTTAACTTAGCAGCTATGAAATACAAAACACACATCTTTTATTAAAGATCCATGTTTTTTAATCCAAACCAATGTTTGCTGCAGAGTCTCAACATAATGAAGAATTTTTTAAACTACAAATGTCTGCTCGCTAAACTGCCAAAGCAGCATTTGCAGCCTGTTTGTACACTTTGCATAGCAAGCTAACAGCAGTGACATAAAACATGACTTCACATGAGAAAGTACTTGTCCAACAGCAAGCACAGCTTGCAAAATTTGCATTGCATATCAACTTTCTTCTCTTTGCTGCACTGTAAAAGTAACACCAGCAAGTCTGCAGACCTGAAAGAAGTCATGTTTACCACGATTTCCTGCTCTAGAAAATGATGCTGATCCACATATGCCAGCATGACTTGTTTTTCAAATTTTCAAATAATAAGTCATTATTACACATCTAGTAAAATATAGAAGGTTAAACTCATTTAAATCTAAGAGAACAGGAGACAGAAGTAATGATCTTTGAGACAATCTTTTGATGTATTCAGAGTTGACAAATTTAAAGGTTACAAAATTGAACATAAAACAAGTGCAAATAATGACATCATAGTAAAATTGAACCTGCATACTGCAAAAATCTCTCCATTCACTTACCTTGACAAAGTTATCTGGAAAAACACCTCTCCTGCCATTGATCTCTCCTTCCCACCATCCACCATCATCCTTCCTAATGTTTTTGATAATATCACCTACACTAATTGTCAGCTCGTCATCATGCTGAGCTTTGTAGTCAAACTCCACAATCGCTTCCACTGCAAGAGACAAAAAAGGAAGAAATTGGAAAATATACTACATAAAAATGTACAGCAATACTGTGTCTACAAAAATGATTTACCTCCTTGGAAATTTCCAAATTTTATTGTTACAATATTGAGTTACTGTGGATTTAAGGGCAGAGTGGAGGCTCTGAGGGCAAGGATCTGCGCTGCCATCTGGAAGGTTGCCTGTTTAAATTCTGTTACTGCCAGAGGATATCCTACTCTGTTGGGCCCTTGAGCAAGGCCCTTAACCTGAAAATTGCTCCAGGGGTGCAGTATAATGGCAGACACTGTCCTCTTATCCTCAAAGTTAATGCAAAAATACAGTTTCCCCTCAGGGATTAATACAGCATACCAAAAAATGTAATTTGCCTTTTTTGGCACTGGTTATCACAAAAACACTCATTAATATCAAATTAAAAACAGATCTCTACAAAGTGATTACAATTATAAAACACAAAATAACTGATGATATTAAGTATTCACCCCCTTTAATATGACACAAATACATCATCACTGGTGCAGCCAATAGGTTTTAAAAACTCCACAATAAATAGAATAGCTAAATAGAGAATACCTGTCTGTAGTCAAGAGATTTCAATTGATTGCAGCAGAAATAAACTTTATCTGGAAGGCCCGACTTGTGATGGGTCAGTTGGCTGGCCTAAACAACACGAAGACAAAAAGAACACTCCAAGCAACTCAGTCAACAGTTGACTGAAAAGCACAAGTCCGGGTTGGCAACAAGAAAATCTCAAAAATCACTGAACATCTAGTTAATTCAATCAGTAACACATGAAAGGAGTTTTGCAAAGCTGTAAATCTGCCTTGAGCACGACATCCAATGAAACTGAGTGATTATGCAAGACAACTAGTGAGGAAGGCCAGTAAGAAACCTTTTGAGAACTCTGAAGGACCTACAAGCTACAGCGACTACACTAAGTAATGCCTTAAAAACAATGTTAATGTACAGGAGTGGCCTATTCAAGTACAGATATCAGTCCAATTGAGAATTTGTGTTGGATTTAAAAATGGCTGTTTACTCACAATCCTCCTCATGTAACCTGACAGAGCTTGAGAAGTTTCATAAAGATGAAGAGGTAAAATGACAGCAAGAGAAAGACCTATGCACACAGACTCAAGGCAATCATGGCTGCCAAATGAGCATCTGCTAAAATAGATAGATAGATACTTACTAGAAGGGGATGAATGCTTATGCCAGCAATTTATTTTGTGTTTTACATTTGTAATTTTTTTTACACCACTTTGCAAAGATCTGCTTTCACATTGACCTTAAAAAGTTTTTTTCCCTATACACTGTTGACCAGTGTTAAAAAACAAAGCCAAATAAAATCCACTTTGTTTAAATATTGTATAATAATAAAATATGAAAACTACCAAAAAGTGAATACTTTTTAAAGAAACTCTCTCCTGACTTGAAGTAAAAAGTAATATTTTATTAAAGTGGGAAAACACCTAAAATACACTGTATATTGTATTCATTGGTTTGGGCCAGCATTGTGGCACTAGCACTGCTGACTCGCATTAAAGAGACCAGGGTTCACATCCCCAGTCCTCCCTACCTGGTTTTTGCATGTACCACCCATGTGTGCGTGGGTTTTCCCCCAGGTGCGTCAGTTTCCCCCCAAGTATTTAGTATTTAAGGTATTTAGTAGTCTACTTTTATTTTGCATCATGAATCCCCTATATAAAATACAGAGCATGAAGCATAAGACAAGATTTCTCTGTCATTTACTTGTTTTCCAGGAAGTACATGTCTTGGTGCTCTGACAGAAGTCCCACTTTCCTTTACACTGACTACATTGTTAAATGCTAATCATACCATGGGAAATCTCTTTACTAGACACACATCTCCTTCCCATGTAACAACATCTCTTACACAGTCATGGCACCTGTATGTAAATCAACTTAAAGTACAAGGTAGATAACAACAGACTTTACACAATCATAAAGACGGCGAGATTTGATTTTTCCAATAAATAAATTCCATAATGTGCTAAAATATATACTGCTCAAAAGAATTAAAGGAACACTTTTTAATCAGAGTATAGCATAAAGTCAATGAAACTTATGGGATATTAATCTGGTCAGTTAAGTAGCAGAGGGGGTTGTTAATAAGTTTCAGCTGCTGTGGTGTTAATGAAATTAACAACAGATGCACTAGAGGGGCAACAATGAGATGACCCCCAAAACAGGAATGGTTTAACAGGTGGAGGCCACTGACATTTTTCCCTCCTCATCTTTTCTGACTGGTTCTTCACTAGTTTTGCATTTGGCTACAGTCAGTGTCACTACTGGTAGCATGAGGCGATACCTGGACCCTACAGAGGTTGCACAGGTAGTCCAACTTCTCCAGGATGGCACATCAATACGTGTCATTGCCAGAAGGTTTGCTGTGTCTCCCTGCACAGTCTCAAGGGCATGGAGGAGATTCTAGGAGACAAGCAGTTACTCTAGGAGAGCTGGAGAGGGCCATAGAAGGTCCATAACCCATCAGCAGGACCAGTATCTGCTCCTTTGGGCAAGGAGGAACAGGATGAGCACTGCCAGAGCCCTACAAAATGACCTCCAGCAGGCCACTGGTGTGAATGTCTCTGACCAAACAACCAGAAAGACTTCATGAGGGTGACCTAAGGGCCCCATGTCCTCTAATGGGCCCTGAGCTCACTGCCCAGCAGCATGCAGCTCGATTGGCGCCATAGAATACCAGAATTGGCAGATGCACCACTGGTGCCCTGTGCTTTTTACAGATGAGAGCAGGTTCACCCTGAGCACGTGACAGAAGTGAAAGGGTCTGGAGAAGCCATGGAGAACATTATACTGCCTGTAACATCATTCAGCATGAGCAGTTTGGTGGTGGGTTAATGATTGTCTGGGGAGGCATATCCATGGAGGGTCACACAGACCGCTACAGGCTTGACAAAGGCACCTTGGCTGCCATTAGGCATCAGGATGAAATCCTTGGACCCATTGTCAGACCCTATGCTGGTACAGTGGCTCCTGGTGCACGACAATTCCTGGCCTCATGTGGTGAGAGTATGCAGGCAGTTCCTGGAGGATGAAGGAATTGATACCATTGACTGGCCAACACACTTTCCTGACCTAAATCCAATAGAACACCTCTGGGACATTATGTTTTGGTCCATCCAATGCCACCAGGTTGCACCTCAGACTGTGCAGGAGCTCAGTGATGCCCTGGTCCAGATCTGGGAGGAGATCCCCCACAACACCATCTGTCATCTCATTAGAAGCATGCACCGATGTTGTCAGGCATGTATACAAGAACACAGGGGCCATACAAAGTGCTGCGTACAATTTTGAGTTGCTGCAATTAAATTTTGGCAAAATGGACTAGCCTGCCACATAATTTTTTCACTCTGATTTTTGGGGCGTCTTTGAATTCAGGGCTCTGTAGGTTGATCATTTTCATTTCCATCAAATGATGTGGCATCCTTTCGTTCCTAACACATTACCCAGTCTATATCAGTATAGATATCCAGGAGGATTTCTTTTTCCCATTGAGATCTGATGTGTTTTCAAAGTGTTCCTTTAATTTTTTTGAGCAGTTTATTTTGCTTATATTGCTGTACACAGGTTAGAAACAAACATCTGTACAGATTTAAGTACAACATTGAAAGAAAACAAATTTTAAAATGTACAGTACTGTTAGGAAAATGCATGGAATGAGTTCTGTAAGACATAGCAGCATTACCATTATAATACGGAATTGAATCAACAATTAATTCATTTTTGCATACATAGATGGATAGAGAAATTGTACTTTAGTTATCCTAAGGGTGAAATTTAGAATCAGGCATCAGTTATACAAGTATGGATTTAAGCCTAAAATCTTACATGGATTGGTTTTGGTCAAAATGACCAATTAGTAAATTTAGCCAAAAAAAAGAAAATTAGCAAGATCACTTGGTTATGTATCATGTCAGTCATATTTAGTTCAGAAAAGTCAAATGTCAGACCTCTCAAAGACGACAAAAATGACATTTCAGAACTTTGCTAGGAGTGCATGTGAACTTCTGCAAGACAAACCATAGAGTGCTTGCTCAACTTCTCATCCTCCCCGGAAAAATAGAAGCTATGAAAGACAGAGTTAAATGACATGCAAAGTACAGCAGATGATAAAAACCTCTAACACTTTATGTATTGACATGTCCAGTTGTGAATGTACTTGTTGCAATTCACAGCACAGAATGATTGCCATTATGCTATCCTCCCTTCCTAAACAAAACGGATTCATATGGAATAATCCTGGCCCACAGCATCAAAGGCAACTCAAGGCTCCACTTTTTCCAAGCAGCACTACTAAACATGAAGGAAGACTTCAGCTTCCTTAAGCAAATAAAACAAGACACGTACATCAGTCAGTGCCTAAGCTGCACTCCTGTTTTCAAATATGTCAGTTTCAAATTTATGTTGCTAAATCTGTTTGTACAGTAAGAATGTCAGGACAGGAAAGTATTAAATGTAATGCTTAAATACTGAAAACGTGAATAAAATTCTGCTTCCTTATTCAATAGACTAAAAAACTGATAAGGGGCTACTGCTGTTGTCTTTTCTGGTAAGCATTGCTATAACAATGCCAGTTGCATGGAAATTGATCTGGTGAAGCTCATATTAATAAAACCATCAAAGCCTAAAAGGACAAGTGGGATTATAATTTATAATTTGCAAAGATAATTTTTGTTCACCTTAATAATAACTTGGATTAATCTTGTATATGAGACACTTTGAGGTAAAAAGTCATCTTTCTGTTAATCTTTAAAATAACAGCATAGCTAGTCAGTTTGTAGAAGATAGTGCCATTATGTTGATACGAAACTGTAAGCCACTGTATGAAGGAGTACATGGTGCAAGATCTTTGTGAAGTAATACATTTTTTTTCACTTTCCTCATAATTTTAGTTGCTGAAACAGCAGATAAACCACATCAGAAAATATGTTGACTTTTCACTGAAGACTCTGATAACAGTTTAAAATGGAAATATGTGCAATGCCATGAACCAGAGATAAGTACACAGATGGCATTCCCTCAAGCAGCATGGCACAAGTTAGACAGAAATATTGTGTCTCCTGGATCAAGAGTCTATTTGAGTGGGCCAAAATACGCAAGATGGTTGTACAATACAGGACGTGGTCAGTGACACATCAAGTAAGGTTAAAACAATTTCCATAGAATTTAAAGTGGTAATTTCATTGTCCCACTATCCAAATCACTGAAAACCTTGCAACCTTACAGTCTGGCTTTGGAGTCAGCTGTAATGCTGTTCCTCCTCCTGCAATCAGCAGCAGTTTATTCCATTGCAGCATATCACCTTGTATTTCAACTTCTGGCAAATGGGTTGCTTGGCTGTTTTCATACTTCCACTGGTTATGTCTAACCTCTAAAGCTACCAGTTGCAGAACAAGAAGAGAGGTTTATCTTCTAAGA
Organism: Polypterus senegalus; assembly: GCF_016835505.1. Classification (NCBI taxonomy): domain Eukaryota; kingdom Metazoa; phylum Chordata; class Cladistia; order Polypteriformes; family Polypteridae; genus Polypterus; species Polypterus senegalus. The sequence goes on from NC_053155.1 coordinate 269,840,004, forward strand.
AACCTTTCAAGCCTAGCTAATGCTTGGCCAGGGTCAAACTCAAAATGCTCAGTTTACAGTCTCTATAACAGTGTCACTAAGAATATTTTACATTTAAAAAATGAGGACTGTAGGCTACAAACCAATGAGCATAAGCTACCAACCTACCAGTGACAGCTTGCTGATCCTTTTCACAGAAAATCAGTAAGAAGAACCCCTGAACCTGATAGTATATTTTTACATGCAGGAAGAAACTGAAAATTCAGAGGAACAAAACATGCTCAAGAATGAAGCCTTCCTGAAAAAAGTCGTCTATCTTTATTGCATATTATGAAGGCACTGTACAAGTAAAAGACAAAAACATAACTACTTATGCAAATATTGCTCTCATTGTCAATAGTCAACATTTTTTTTTTACACAACTGGAGCCTGACTAGTAAGGTTTGAGGACGGAAACAGAAGACTTGAAGTTTACAATCCCCAAGGCCACCGGGCTTCACCGCCTGAGCAATTTTGAATGAAGTACTTTGTTGAGGAAGCAACAGCTCTGATTACCATTTTGGAGGAAAACACTGACAAATTATTGATGGAGAGGTTAAATATTTAACATTTTCAAAAGTACCCATTTGTGAAACTTCAGAAGGTTAAATTTTACACTAGGAAGAGGGTGATGTTAATAAGAAAAGAAGAAAGAAAAAAAAAAAAAATCACACATTAATCGGCCAGCATATCAGTAAGGTTCCCCATAGAAGTCCTCAAAATAAAGTAGAGTAAAACAAAATAAGCAGTTACAACACAAAAGAATGGCTGTTGCCTGGTTGCATCTATTGCAACTTAGGTCTAAACCTCTGTATTTTTATAATAATTTATGCTTGGAGAGCGGAGTATGCTGGGCAATTACAAATTTTATAAATTGATGTCTAGCACACAATGAGTTTTCTATTTATTTCAACTTATTTCTGGTAGGGACTTAAATTATTTTGTGGCTGAAAAACTTTTAGGCAATTGAAAAGAAAATAAAGTTAGCACCTTAAATCCTACTACCTACTTCAAAATCACTTTAGAGAGAATAAAAAATTTTAAACATATCCTCTTTAACAAACTGTAGGCAGATTATATATATCAAATTTGCACAAGTGAATCAAATCAAAACCTATAAAGAAAAAGAGACTACAGACTGTCCCAATAAAATGGGTTTTGGAAGCCTTCCTCGCGGATTCTCCTCATTTTGAACACTCTAATGACATGTACAATCAGTGCTTATAAATACAGAAAGTGCTCCCATGCTGGCAGTTGTACTTTTTAAAACATGGGCATTGAAGAAAGGATGATGTTTTAATCTGGTAGATAGTAACCAGAGTAAAGAAAAAGCTTGAGACTTAGATACTGGAGTGTGCAATATGGGCCCACCAGAGAAAGAAGTGTATTAAGGACATAATATAGTGAGTACAATAATTAATGTTTATCATCATATAGAAGAGTGAGTAGTCAATTAAATATCAGCCACCATTTGCTGCTTTAACTATTCCAGAAGGCCATGTGTACATTTTGTGTTGTATTAAGACTTTTATTTTTTTTACTTAATGTAACAACCACCACTGCTGTTAAAATTGCATTTTTTAGCATGTCCATTGTTGAGTATGTAGATTTCTCAGCATTTGTCAAGTGTACTCCTTCCTTATACAGGTCACTTACTTCTTGGCGTTTGCTGGATGAGAGGCAGACATGTGTGAACTAACTAATAACTGTAATACTCTGCATTGTTTAAATAGGGCTTATCTACTTGAATAAAGTTCATCCTATCCATCATTCAGATTTTATTTTATATTCTCTTTTTCTCACACTGAATTGAAATGACTGTGGAAATTAGGGTTTGACACTAAATTCACATTTCCGTGTGCATTTTTACACACTACTGATTCTTTATAGATAGATATTATAGACTTTAATATCCCTAATTTCTAAAAAATATAAATACTAACTTATACCTAGAAGATGGCTTTTAAGGGCAAATGGTCTCTTTAGAATGAATATGATTTTTATATTTATGCGGTATATTTTATTTTGGAAATTCAAACACATTACAACAAACAAAATATTGAATTTATAAGCAATAAAATATGTTAGTATTATACAAAGCATATGAGTTTATTTGGGGAGAGGTATTTAGGCCACTTTGGAGCTCAGCATGTTAAAAAAAAAAAATAAAGCATGAAAAACACACCAGCACTACAGTTAAGAAAGGTTTTATTTACTTGAAACACTAAGCCAAATGGAAACACATCCAGCTTTATTGCTGTGCCTGAATGTGACTCCAATGACAGGAATAAAACCCAAATCATTTGCTCTGTTTATAGTTTCTATTCTAGCATCCATAAATTTCAGTTTAAAATAATAAATGGAATACTAATATTCAGGAGTAAACATTCAAACATAAATTGTTATAATTAAGATATAAACTGCTCAAAAAAATTAAAGCAACACTTTTTAGTCAGATTATAGCATCAAATCAATGAAAGTTCTGGAATATTGATCTGATCAGTTAAGTAGCAGAGGGGGTTGTTAATCAGTTTCAGCTGCTTAGGTGTTAATGAAATTAACAACAGGTGCTCTAGAGGGGCGACAATGTGACAACCCCCAAAACAGGAATGGTTTAAAAGGTGGAGGCCACTGACATTTTTATCTCCTCATCTTTTCTGACTGTTTTTTCCACTAGTTTTGCATTTGGCTACAGTCAGCGTCACTACTGGTAACATGTGATACCTGGACCCTACAGTGGTTTCACAGATAGTCCAACTTCTCCAGGATGGCAAATCAATACGTGCCATTGCCAGAAGGTTTGCTGTGTCTCCCAGCACAGTCTCAAGGGCATGGAGGAGATTCCAGGAGACAGGCAGTTTACTCTAGGAGAGCTGGACAGGGCCGTAGAAGGTCCTTAAACCCAGTGCTGGGAGGTACACTGGTTCATATCGAAAACCATTTTTTATTTTTGTTGTGATATGGATTTTTCTTATACCACAACACCAGTTTAAATAGCCTAAACAATGTTCAGAACGTGGCGCAGCAGTAAACTGTTTAAGGGGGCAGCTTTTTCACTGCTACACCACTAAACATGCATGCAATGGAGTACAAGCGTTAGTGGAGATATTGAGCGTTGAAAATGGAGAGAGAACATTCCGAAACTGAAAAAAAGGAGCCATGACTGTTGTCTGGAAATACTTTGGTTTTAAAAGATCGGATGTGGACCAAACAACTATTTACTGCAAATGCTGTCGATTTAAAGTTGTCAACACAAGCAATTTGCTGCACCACCTTAGCCACAAACATGCTTTGGAGTACCATGTATGGCACCCTCCACGTCCTCAGGTAAAACTGAAAAAGTGAGAGGACACTCGAGTCAGACGTCACTTGCAGACGCGTTTGCTAGAGGTACTGCCTACGACAAAAAAAGAAAGCGGTGGATCAAGATAACCAACACCATAACAATCCAAAAACTCATTAAGGGCCAGATTTGTCCAACATTTAAGACTCATTGTGTCTCAGGAGAAGCAGACTGCATTATATTTGCATTATGGGCAGGATGGTCATCACTCCATTTTCTTTAGATTAGATACAGAGAAGGACTGGAAGAAGAACAATAGATTAAGAAAAGAAAGGGAATGGATGGAAACACTGGAAACCTATGTACCTAATGGGTTAAATGAGTGTTAGAAGAGGGGATGGGGTTTATTCTAACAAGAAACATAACCTTAATATATTTTAGTATGGATTTAAAATCTTAGGTCTGTGGACCTGTAATTTGCCTTAGGTAAACTTTCCCCTACCCAATCTATATAGCTAACATGTCAGTGGACTAAGATTGTTAGCATTAACAGAAAGTGTAGTTGGTTTACAAAAAATATTTACTACTTATTCCTTTTCTAAGTCACGTTCAGTGTAATACAACTTCTGACAAGCACATCTGGATATTTGACAGTCTAAATGACTCTTTGGATGGTTTAAAAAATGTTGTCAAGATTACAGTTTAAGTTGTTTGCAAACTTTGTTCAATCAAAAAGTTATATCATTTGACTGCAATTATCATGCAATGTGATTCCTTCTCTTCATTAGTGCCACCCCCTTGAAAACTATCACTTTATGGGGCCATGCAAACCTGTGTTAATACTTGTGTGCACATTAAAATGTTTTTTGTACAATGCACAATTCTCATGACAGTGGAGTAGGTTATTCTTAGCCAGTCTACTGTAGTAATTGCAGTGGAAAATGTGGTTAACATCCACTCGTGCATGAGAAAAAAAAAATACCGTCAAATACCGTGAAACTGGTACTACACTACTTAAACCCATCAGCAGGACTGGTATCTGCTCCTTTGGGCAAGCAGGAACAGGATGAGCACTGCCAGAGCCCTAAAAAATTACATCCAGCAGGCCACTGGTGTGAATGTCTCTGACCAAACAATCAGAAACAGAATTCATGAGGGTGGCCTGAGAGCCCAACATCCTCTAGGGGGGGCCTGTACTCACTGTCTGGCACTGTGGAGCTCGATTGGCATTTGCCACAGAATACTAGAATTGGCAGATCCACCACTGGCACCCTGTGCTTTTCACAGATGAGAGAGAGCAGGTTCACCCTGAGCACATATGACAAACATGAAAGGGTCTGGAGAAGCTGTGGAGAACATTATGCTACTTATAAAATCGTTCAGGATGACCGGTTTGGTGGTGGGTCAGTGATGGTCTGTGGAGGCATATCCATGGAGGGACACACAGACCTCTACAGGCTAGACAATGGCACTTTGACTGCCATTAGGTATTGGGATGAAATCCTCGTACTCATTGTCAGACCCTATGCTGGTGCAGTGGGTCCTGGGTTCTTCCTGGAGCACGACAATGCCCGCCCTCATGTGGCCAGAGTATGCGGGCAGTTCCTGGAGGATGAAGGAATTGATACCATTGACTGGCCCCAACGTTCACCTGACCTAAATCCAATAGAACACCTCTGGGATATTATGTTTTGATCCATCCACGCTGCCAGGTTGCACCTCAGACTGTCCAGGAGCTCAGTGATGTCCTTGTCCAGATCTGGGAGAAGATTCCCCAGAACACCATTGATCGTCTCATTAGGAGTATGCCCCGACATTGTCAGGCATGCATACAAGCATGAGGGGGCCATATAAACTACCGAGTACAATTTTGAGTTGCTGTAATGAAATTTCGGCAAAATGGACTAGCCGGTCGCATCATTTTTTCACTTTAATTTTCGGGGTGTTTTTAAATTCAGCCCTCTGCAGGTTGATACTTTTAATTTCCAACGATGTTGCATTCTTTCGTTCCTAACACAATACCCAGTCCATATCAATATAGATATCCAGCATGATTTTTTTTCCCCCATTGAGATCTGATGTGTTTTCAAAATGTTCCTTTAATTCTTTGAGCAGTTTATTAACCTTAATAACTATCTATTACAAAAAAAGAACATTACAATTATACAGACAAAAAATATATATTTCAGTATGGTATGCAAATATGTAAAAGTTAATGCCTCAGGTGAACCACGACAGCTGCTGCCTAAAAAGAAATCACAATAATTTGACACTTAATGGAAATTATTGCTGAACTAGAAACTGAATCTGTTTCTGCATCAGTTCCTGAAAACATGGCCACAGCCAAACACCCATTCACTCCTACTCAACATTTATTTTTATTCACTCAAGTGCTACTTTTTAAAGAAAAACACCAAAATTCTAAACAAGAAAAAAAGAAAACAAGCATGTTTTTCTCAAAGTCAGGACAAAAAAAGTATTATATAGAATTCATCATGGGAATTTTTACTTTGTGCCATTCTGCTCCTAATGCCTAACTAACTACAGAAAGCATTATGAGGAAATGTGAATTACAAAAACAGATTCCTTAAAAGAAATCATACCTTATTAAAAAACAATGATTACTTAAGAACATGATTTGGCTTCATACAAACCTGCTCCTGTAACCTCACAGCAGAATTTCACAGTCAGCAATAACAGCTGCTGCATGCAGGAACAACTGGGTATACAGAATGGATGAATGCACATTTGTTGATGAAAAATTGCCTTGCTACTCAGCAAAGACACACACTCCAGCACAGACACTGCACTCAGGGATGTTATACTTACTGATGGATGGAGAAGGATTGCTGGATTCGGGACTAGTGGGTCTTTAGTACGTATTATACACACATTCATCCATTGTTTCTGAGCTCAATCTAACTTTGGGTAGGAGGAGGAGGATGTGGGGTGGTTAGTGAGTCATGTTTGGCAATGATGGGACACAGCCCATCCTGGTAGCATTGATCACAAGGAAGGATGCTCTCTCTCACACACCACTAATATAGTTGTTAATTAACAAAAAAATGTACTAAACTGACTTTAGCTGCAGGTGGAAGTTCCAGTCGCACTTTATTCATGGTGCCAAGCAGAGTTGTGTTACGGTGCAGCAGTCTATTAGCCAGCGAAAGTGACGTGAAGAAGTTGTCTGTTGTTATGGTTCTGCCTTTGTCCAGAAACGGCTCATAAAAAGCTCATATCAGAAAACGGCTCTTCACGTCACTTTCGCTGCTGCACTGCAACACAACTCTGCTTGGCACCATGAATAAAGTGTGACGGGAACTTCCACCTGCAGCTAATGTCAGTTCAACACACGAACAATTCTCCATGCTGGTGTTTAGATCTCCCAGTGCCATGCTGACAGTGTATGTGCCCAAAAAGAAGAAGTCTGTCTGCATTTTGAGCACAATGCACCATGAAGTGGAGATTGGGCAAGATAAAAAAAAAAAAAAAAAAAACGGTCACAGACTACAACCACATGAAGGTATGCTAATGAAAGAAATATTAGTGTGACAATGTTTTCTGGTGCTATTCTGGTGATAAAATGATTTCTTCAAAATGTCACATATATTTGTCTTTCCTTTTTCCCCAGTGTGGCGTTGATATCATGGACCAGAAGGCGCGTGCTTATTCAGTGCGAACAGAAACACGCGGGTGGCCGGTTGCTGTGTTCTACAACATCTTTGACCTAGCAGCGATGAACGCACACGTCCTGTACAAGGCATGGACGGGGTCCACTGAGAAAAGAAGAGTGTTCATGGCTCACCTTGCAGAGGAACTTCGTCGTCGCTTCTTACAGGAAAAGGCGATGGAAAAAGAAAAGATGATGCAGCATCAACAAGCTTCAGTTCTAAGACCTCAGCTTCCCCCAGGAAGAAAGTACAGTGTCAGGTGCTGATTCCGTGTAATAGGAACCATAGCACAGAGAGGTGTGTACACTGCAACAAGTACACGTGTCGTAAATGTAGGAAGGACGGTCCTTGGGTGTGTGGGAACTGTTAATATTTGAATGTGATGATGTTATATAGCACGGAATGGAAATCAGCACTTCTTAGCATTGCACCATGCAAGCTGTTGTATCAATCGCCTACTTTAACTTGCTTTCTTTATTCTTCAGTTATACAGATAGTCTTGAATAAAAGTGCACTTGTTTTGTTATACTTTTACACCAACATATGTTCCTGTTCTTGAGCATGCTCAAACGGGCATGCTCAAAAAATACACGTGTAATGCCACGAAAAGTGCACGCAGACACTTCATTTCGCAAACATTGGTACGAGAATGCAGTCACAAGTACACTGCAGAGCTATAGCGCGTCTTTATGTGAAAACAGCCGTGTCAGATGGGGCTGTATGGATTGATTCTGAACGCGACCGAGAGAATGAAAAGTGAATTTAAAAAAAAAAAAAACAAAGCTAACCTTTACAAGGATCATAAATTACACCGGCTGTTACAGACTGAAATCAAATGTATGCTTTTATTCTAAAACTAGCAAAATACCCGCGCTTTGCAGCGGAGAGGTAGTGTGTTAAAGAAGCAATGAAAAAGAAAAGGAAACATTTTGAAAATAACGTAACATGATTGTCAATGTAATTGTTTTGTCACTGTTGTGAGTGATGAGTGTTGTTGTCATATATATATATATATATATATATATATACACACACACACATATATATATATATATATATACATATCTATACATATACACATATATATACATACATATATATATCTACATATATACACATACATATACACACACACATAAATACATACACACAACACATACATACATACATACACACACACACATATATATATATAAACATATATATACATATACATACATATCTACATATATACACACACAGCTATTTCGTATCAGTGCAATACGCTGCTTGTTAAAACGGATAACTCCCGCTCTTACATGCAAGTCTGCGTGGATATTATGAACTATCGTATTTGTTCAAGTTCTATTTAAATTTTAAATAGAAGGAATTTTTATTTAGTCGACAGAAATATCTTTGGTAGGAATGGTAAAAACAGACAGGAATATTATTCGTGAATAAATCAACTCAAACCTTAAACAACTTATAATATTTTGCTCTCCATAAAAATTTATCCTGTCTAAATTATACAAGTTAGAAATAAAGTAAAAAAAAACATTCAATTTTTTACTCTTATGTAATTTTATATAAAAAATAAACTTAGATTTTAAATATCCCAAAAGATTTTGCTCTCCATAAAAATATATCCTGTCAAAATTATACAAATTCAAATATGAACATGCTGCATAACAAAACCTGGAAATATAAATAAAATGTGTTCCTTTCAGCAATAACAAATCAAATCATTCAGTTTTCTTTGCTCATATGTCATTTTAGAGCTGGGCGCCTGGCATCTTTTTGGCCACAGGTTCGTTTATGTTTGGTGTGAGGTTCTGTGTTGTGGAGATTCTCAGGATGGATTGCAGGTGCTCATCAGTGAGGCGACTCCTGTGTGCTGTTTTGTTAGTCTTTATCACTGAGAAGAGCTTCTCACACAGATATGTGCTACCAAACATGCACAAGGTTGAGCCGCATGTAGACGGACTTTTTGTTCTTCAAAGTCACCAAAGCGCCGTGCAAACTCAGTGCGCTCAGTTTATCAGCAAAGTGCGATTTGGGAACACCGTAGTGGCGACTTGGTTTAACATTACTTGGCAACAGGGAAAGTGGGGCAAGGTGCACTGGTGCATTTGTGTCTCCCATAAAAGCAGCTTCACTTGAAATCACTTTGTGATTGTGCACGGGTTAAAACGTCCGCTGAAGTGTCAGATTCTTATTTAATTATGCTGCTTTCTGTATCTTCTGCATTGCATTCAGGTTAACCTGATGTTTTGTCTCATAGTGCCGTCTTAGATTAAATTCTGTAATTACAGCCACATTAGCTCCACAAATGAGACACACGGGTTCAGTAAACATATACTCAGCCTCCCATCGGTTTTAAAGGCTCTATTTTCAGAATCAACTTTTCTCTTCAGCATCGTGTGAGCTAGCCGCAATAACTTGCAGCATCATAAGGTAGACTTGATTAACGCGGTAAGTGTTCGGCAAGGCAGCTGAAGCGCTGCATTATGGGATCTGTAGTTTATTGTGTTACCAGCGCTTCATATACCCGGGCTTTAATAACAATAATACAGTATATAAAATGATCTCGCGGCCCTTGAGTTTGACACATATGGACTAAATAGAACTTGAAAAGATATATTTTTCAAATGTGATCGCGCAATTCAGATAGAGTTGACGCAAGACTACAGCCTGCATGCCTCAATAAGTCATCCTCCCTCGCTCTTACTTTTTACCGTTCATCTAATGAATACACTGAGTATGGCTTTACCAAAACAATCATTGATGGCGAATAAAGTATCCATTATTCGAGTATGTAGATCGGGTTATATATATATACATATATATATACCCGCGTATCACAGCGGAGAAGTAGTGTGTTAAAAAGCTAGAAAAAGAAAAGGGAACATTTTAAAAATAACGTAACATGACTGTCAATATACAGTATTTGTTTTGTGAGTGTTACTGAGTGTTGCTGTCATCAAGGATTTGATTATCATTATTTCTTTCAATCAGGTTCGTATTTGTAGGATGTGTTGTGTTCAAGTTACATTCCGTGTTTGTCAATCGTTGTAAAGATGACAGGTTTCATTCATCGATTCGTTTCTTACTGCATCAATAAACAGCTCGTCTTCTTCTTTATCTGAGACCTGACACACTGCATGCACGGGTTTTTTTACACTGTCTTCCTTTAGCGGGACATTGACTTTTTCCAACGTGTGCTTTGTTTTGGATTTATGAATATGCTTGTATGTATCAAACGCTTCATATTTTTTGCTGCCTTTTCAATTGTGTAATTGGTTTTGTTCAGCTCTTTGGAACTGTTGCTTTTATCTGTGCACTGCGTCAGTTCCGTGAGCCGCTCGGTGTACATGCATCGAAGTTTCCCAGCTGTGCTGGTGCCATCTCGTGCTATGTCCATGGCTGTATTTAATGTTACCTTAGTCCTGGCACTTAAAACTTTCTCTCGCAGTTTCGCTGAGTTTGTACCAAACACCACCCTGACCATCTCATCTTCCTCTGCATAAGCACAGTCCTTAACCCGTGAATATTTAGTGGGAGTTTGCTATTGGATTGCCGCTGACGGACGGCCTTATATGGGCAGGCACTAAATTACAAACGCCAGCGGCAGCCTGTCTATGAACTTAATTTAAAGTGTAGGTTTACATCGTGCTTTGTTTCCGAAGTAGCAGAACTCATGAATATGGTTGTATATGTCACTCGCTCGCTTCTTATTGTTTCGCTGCCTTCTCAATTATATAATGCATGTTTTCTTCAGCGCTTTTTTGAGGTCTTCCTGGTTTTCTATGTACTGCGTGATTACGTGGGAGGCGTGATGATGTCACACGAAACTCCCCCACGGCGTTGAAGCTCATCTCCATTACAGTAAATGGAGAAAAACTGCTTCCAGTTATGACCATTACGCGTAGAATTTCGATATAAAACCTGCCCAACTTTTGTAAGGAAGCTGTAAGGAATGAACCTGCCAAATTTCAGCCTTCCACCCACACGGGAAGTTGGAGAATTAGTGATGAGTCAGTGAGTGAGTGAGTCAGTGAGTGAGTGAGTGAGGGCTTTGCCTTTTATTAGTATAGAAGTAAGAATAAGAGCAGTTTACTTCTCAAAATGGAGTAGTGCAGGATCAAACTCGCGACGTTTTGATTCCCAGTCAGTAGCTGATTGTATTGTGCCACGGAGGCAGTCGTAATAAGTGGGTGTCAATGTCACATGTTAAGGCAGCTTTTTTTTCTGCAGGTATATTTTTGAATAAAAGCGCAATTGTTGTGTTAGATTTGTACCTTTTGTGAAAATGTTTCTTTGATATTTGGACTTCAGGCTTCATACATTATATAGTTTATGCCTACATTTTGTCATCTACTACTAGAATATAAAAAACGTTTCTGTTTTAACAATGTGTTTACACAGATTACTGTAAAAATGGAACAGACATGAAATCCGTGTGTTCCAAATAACGATCTATTATTTCCACTCTAAAACTTCACTTCACTCCCAGATACTCAATCAAGGCATGAGCTGAGAGAAGTTCATGCATGTTCTAAATTGGTGGGGGGATGGAATAGCCGGCTGCTTCTAGCTTCTCTTTATCGGCACATTTAGAGGACAAAGGACGCTGGCGGAGAGGTGTGAAGGGATTTAAGAAGCGATTTAAGGTGGGACGGATTTACGAGTTTTTTCGTAGGCTCTGGTAATTCTAGTGTTAAGGTAGTGTGCAGAGAGAGTTGATGCAGGCTTAGGGCCTCTGACTCTCCATTGATTTAAGCAGATTTTACAATATATGCATGTTTAATGCTGATGAACTGAAACAAGGAGGCAAGGATGAACACAGGATAAAGCCTGCTCAGTCCTGTCCTTTGTTTGTTTAGTGAGGAAGTGAATGAGCGAATGACAAATAAGGTGAATTTTTATTAGTTAAAGGGTGGCAAACACCTGCTTTCAAGTCCATTCGTGCAGCCTTTTGATAGCAAAGAGGTATAAATAATAAAAGTGCACTCACATTTGTTATCAGTTTATAGACAGACAGATCTGTTATTAGTTTATTGATATGCAGATTACTATGCATGCGGCCTAGGTTATTATGGCTGTACAGTAGATGATTTGGCAAGTATGTGTCAGAGGAAACTGCAAATCATGTCAACTGATGACAGAAATCCAAACAGCTAGTACTCAATTTCAGTAAATAAGGAAGAATAATCTCTTTGAAAACCATCACAAATCAATCCAAAAATTCCTTTCTTCCTAGTGCCATATGACTTTTTGAAAAGGAATTTCACAGAAAATGATTAAGGTTTGATATGTATCCTGTAACCATTTTTGTGTAAATATGCACTATCAAACTGCCTTACCTTAACATGTCTTGTCTCTATGTGTTTTATTTCTGTCTGTTATTAGAACTTAGAAGGAAAATTTCATGTTTTCTTGTATAAACTTGGCTAAATAAAGAATCCTTGAACTTTGAAAATATACATTTCATCCTTGAAGGCATGTACAAATACAGTTCAATGCAAAAGTTTGGACATCCCTGGCCAAATGATATATTTTATTGACACTTAAAGTAAAAATTAATAAATACAACTTTGACAGTAAAAAAAAAAACCAAAAAAAACTAAAACAATAGCATTTTTAAAAAAAATATTTGATGAACTGAAATAAAATAAAACACTAAATGTGACTTTTGAGGTTTGGTCACCCTACTAACTCGGTACTTAAAAATAACCACTTTGCCAAAACGCACAGCTTAAAAACTTTGCAGCTATAAGTCGGTGAATTCTTATTTTAGAATTTTTTCTCCATTCTTCCTTACAGATCACTTGGAACTGTGAAATATTCTTGGGCTCTCTTGCATGCACAGCACATTGACCATCTACCCACAAATTTTCAAATTATATTCATACCTGGAAAGAGTGAAGGCCATTCCAAAAAATTCACCTTATGTTTCATGAGGTACTTCATATTAGATTTCAAAGTGGGTTTTGGTTTGATGTTTCATTGTAGAAGCCCTCCTGTTATTAGCCCAGTTGTAAATTAGTTTAATTTTCAGATCCTCAGTCAGCTGCTTTGAAGAGCTTGAAGGTTGTTGAGTGTTGCATGAAGTCTGAAGAGTTAAAGAATTTATTAGACTCTTTAATTGTCATCAGTGGAAAATTCCTAATGACAATTCTCAACCCGACTAACAACCTAATAAGTTCTGAGTCTTTACAAGAAAACGCTTTTGCAAGTGTAATATTTACTCTTGTCTTTTACATTTTTTAGTTCACCAAACAAATTATAGCTGAATATTAACATTTTCATAAAAATGTCATTGTCTTAGTTTGTTGTCAAATACTATTCAGTATTTTTTACTTTAAATGTGCAAAAAAAAGTATGTAGCATGTCCTGGAATGTCCAAACATTTGCATAGAACTGTACATTACACCAGCACTTTTATAATAGTATACTAGCATCTGGGAGCCCGATCGAATATGGCTACAAATTCAACATCTGTGAAATCCATACTTTCTCTGCAAAGAATTATTTGTTTTGTTGTAGTCCTTGAAATGATTTTGTTATCATGGCACTGATTTGTGGTTAAAATAGACCTTTTCGACCACCGCAAGGCACAGGCTGCTCGATTTCTTTCAACCCGTGCTGCATTTGCGGCTGCTCGAGCTTCTTCAGTCGCTTGTGCACGGCTGGCAAGATGTTTGTCAGCGTTAGTAGCATTCTGTAGCGCATGTTCTTCATCTGTCCTTTGTGTCCGATTTGCACGATTTCTTTCGGCGTTAGTAGAATTTGTAGCCGTACGCTGCTCATCCGTTTGTTGTGCTCGTTGTGTACGTGTGGTCGCATTAGCAAGTTTACCTTCCGCGTCAGTCATGTGACTTCGTTTCCTACGCATCCTTCCCGCATCCGCTGCTCTTGTGGCTGCTCGAGGTATTATTGCAAACACCATACATATGGATAGTATCAAATTATATATAAGGATACTAATAACATTATAGTACACCATACCATGTTCTAAGCCCGCTTACTTATGAGGATGGATAATCGGGGACTGGAACCTAACCGAGCAAGCACAGGGCACAAGGCAGACATGGGCACAGGCCCATTGCAGAATGAACACACACAAGCCACACAAACACACTAGCGCCAACTTCACCATCACTAATCCACCTAACCTGCCTGTATTTGGACCATGGGAGGAAGCCAGAGGACACAGAGGAAACCCAAGCAGACAAAGAAAGAACATGCAAACTACACGCAAAGAAGATCCAATACATGATCCCTGGTTTACTTAGTGCAAAACAGCAGCTGCGCCACTGTGTCACCCCCAAATACATTAAATTACACCTGAATTTTAAATAATATGATATGGATCTTGGTCCATACCACCAAAGGCTTATTTACATGAAATACTGTATTATGAGAAAAGTGGCTGACCTTTTATTATTATATTTATATAATATAGTTATTATAGTTAATATAGTTATTTACCTCATTATTACCTACAATGTATGTACAATGATTTACAGTAAAAGTACAGTTTTGAAACTCTTCTCTTTTGCTTTACTGTACGGACCCGTGCCAATTGCATAATATTGGCTTAAAATATGTGGGGGAGTCTGAGAAATCTGTAAGCATTTTTCTATAAATAAATAATTGTAGTTTATCTACAAAACAGAAATGCAAAGAGCATCCTGAGGAACAAGGATTTAGTCCATTTTTGAGATCAGCTACTTCAAAAGTGATGTTTTTGCATAATAACACCATACCAAGGTATAACTAGCACCCTAAAACATAGGAGTCATGCACTGAAATATTGTTACTGCATGAAAATATTATATTCAAAATTAGAATATTCTAAATATATTAAGATGTGAACCAGTGTATAACAGGTAATAAGGCACTACCTGTTTTAAACAAAGGTGCAGCTACCAAAATATAAGTTTAATGAGCCACCATATCACTGGGGTCCCCAGGGCTAAACTTGGAAACTACTACACTAGGTACTTTTGAGAAACTGTTTGTCCTGATTAACTTATTAAAACTTATTAATATTACTAGATGTTTTAAAATTTTATAAGGCAACAATGGGCCTCAGTTATAGTGCCAGTTAATCAGAGTATATTTTATTGGCATTATTAGTTTTGTTTTTTTTATGATTTTAATTTGTTTTTCTTTGTTTTTTTGTATGTAGCCCCCACTAAAGTCCGCAGGTGGAAATCTATATGTAAAGACTTCGGGAGACATTGGGGGACCCAAATTCAAAGTTAGCAGACATATATATACATGTAAATGATTTTGGAGAATGGGAGTCCCCTTTCAAAGTCAATATATACTACAGTGGAGTAAATCATGGGGGATTCATCAAGTTTAAAGTGTTGTTGTTAATCTAGGCTTTTCCTTACAATTCCAACTCTACTTCTATCTTCCTCCTTTTTTTGCTTCTAAATATTGATTTATCAAAATATCTTTTTAGTAGTTACCTATTTCCCTATATGTACTATACTGCCAACTGTCAGCTTTTTAACTAAACAGGATTAGTATTTTTGTTGATGTGTGAGTCAGTCAGTCAACTTTGCATTTTATGTAATAGATTATCTTATTAAAAGAGTATTTTCCAAACATTTGAGCAATACCTACCAGAATACACCACAACAAAATGTTGGATGTATGGAACTGGGTTTAAGTTGTCATTATTGCAATATACAGTAATGCATTTTGTGAAATAAAATTGTTAAGCAAAGCAATTACATAGTGCTTCATATTCAAAATAAAAAATGTCATAATCCTCCAGAAAACACAATACTTTAAAAATAATATATAAGCTGAATAGAAATTACAATTAGCAAGTCTGGGTTTTATGTTTATAATGCATTTCTATAAATATTGTGAAAACAACATCCTTTTTGTGAAAAGATAAAGCTGGAAACAACCATGTGGGAAACAAAGACTATCAATCTCCCCAAAATCACACCCATCAACAGAGGGGAAAAATAATTCTATCAGCAATACAGTTTTAAACAAACATGAAAGGTGATTTAATCTTATCAAATATTTTAGCAGAAAGTAGCATAACATTTTATTTCATTTGTGCTGTACAATAAAAAGCTCTTACAAATTAGTGATTGGATTAAAAAACTAAAAATGAGCAGACACACAGTGATAAGTCTTTCAGTAGTTCTGTGCCATCAACAAGTAAGTGCTTTAAATATAAATCAAACAGGATATAGAAAACAAAACAGTTATAATTAAACCTTAGAGATAACATGCCTATTTTATTTTTCAGTCTTGTTAAAATTACAATTTGCTTTGTAATTTACTCTGTAAACAATAATAGAGTAGTTTTCTAAATAACAATAATAAATTACATTAAATTAATATACCTAATTAACAAACTGGCTGAAATAAAAGCTGCAAGAGAAAAAGAAATAACAGAAGTTTCAGAACCCCAGAAACAGCTAAATTTAATTTGCATGTTTGTCAAACTGATGGAGGTGAATCTGTTCATATTGGCAGAGAAGATTTAAGGGGCACAGGAAACACCTGCCTCTGTCAGATATCTTAAAAAGGCAAAATGTTTTGAAGTGGTTTACACAGACTTGCATACCACAGGATATAATTTAGTGTAATCAACAACCCTAGATTTGTAATAAAATAGGAGTATAAAAATTACATAAAAATGAATTGTTTTAAATGACACTTAATGAAATAGTTACTGTACACAACATATAGGGACCAGGTTCATTTCATGCTTTGGGGCACACTGTTTGGATAAGTGACTGTGTTCACTCTTTTCATGTCCCACAGAAGCTTCTATTTTTCCTTTGCAGCCTAGAGACAAGCTATCATATAAATTGATGACAATACACTGACAACGTACTCTGTGCATGTGTGTGTACAGCTCTCACCAACTATGAAAAAACCTTGTAGGTCACATACAGCAAACTGAGAAAATGATGTTGCCCCTATTAATAACAATCTCTAGATTTCATTTTTCCTGAGCTTCACATACATAATATTCCTTTTTTCATGAATCAACAACACCTACCATTTAAATCACGCAGTCGCAGCATTTAAATAACATGATCATAATCCAATGTTTTCATTGGTAGGTGGTCTTTTCTCATTGGTCAGTGGAGTTGCAAGGTTTTCGTCTTGCAGTATGTAAAATATGGTGTACATACTAACTTCTTCCATCACGCTATGACCAAAATAAAGACATTTGGCCATTACCACTACCGTATAACATCAAAAAAGACCTAGTAACTACAGAAACTAAAAAAACTAAATTTTGAAATAAAATGGCAGTCACTAGGTTTTTCCATTGCATGCGAGAGCTGGGATCCTTGTAATGAAATGGTTTCTTGTTTGTGTTCTTACATAGCTCTATTCGAACAACATATTTTGACTCAAATTTGCCTTCCAGTAAGACAAAGCACATAACAAATGTTAAGAACACAATAGGTGATATTTTAAGTCTCAAAATAATAAATGACACTGACAAATGTCCAATAAAAATAAATTACATCAAACAATATGGATTGGTTTGGTGACCCGCCAATTAACACTGCTGAATCATACTTCCAAGTCCTGGGATTGAATTTTTACCCAGTCACGTCTTTGTGAAGCTTGAGTTGTCCTCCCTTATTATTAAAGACAAAAAAAGTTTGGTTAAATGAAAAGTTGACATTGTACCAGTAAGAGTGAGTGTTGGTGGATATCTGAGCATATCTAGTGTTGGTTCCTGTCTTGTGTTAATGCTGCCAGGATTAGATTTATGTGCTCAAGGACACTAGTTAAAATGAAAGGAATGGACATTGAGCATGGAAGCAGGGATTTACTTTTTCACACAAGGGCTGATTGGAATTTGGGAAAAAGCAGAAGAAATCCTAAGGCTTCAAACCCAAATCAAACATTACAAAATCTGGATAGGACACTGTGATAAATTATCTCTTAGATTACCTGATGAGCTTGACAGATTGAATAGTCTGTTATGGAATGATCCTGTGCATAAAACAATTATAAAAGAATAACACTGAACAAAAATTAAACATTGTATTTTACAATTTGAAAGAGCCTCACTTTATTCTGAGACATGTATATGGATTTTCTCAGCAGTTTGAGTGGGTTATGAAATGCTGAACTTGTAGGGTCTGCTTTTGGTTCCTATATATGTATTGTTTGTTTACAAAACGCATACATCTTCCCAAGGACATGTCCTCTTTTTTCTGTTACCCAGAGCAATGTTCTCCATTGAGCTGAAGTTATCATTGCATTGCTTCCTGCTGTGTATGTGGACATATTTAAATTACTTTCTCTGTCACCCTCTACTGAGCTAGAAGAACACCACCTGCTTTGGTAAGTGATGGCTGAAATCCTTTTAGAAAGGCCAGTCCAACGATGGAAGATCATAGCCTCTGTACTTTTGGGGCATACTTGACAGAGGGCACAAAAAATTAGTAGTACAAGAACATTTTCCTAAAAAAACTGGATTACTAGTCAACATTATTAATACCTCTGGTGCTCTGAGGTACCTCTTTGCGCATCACTTATGCATCCCATACAGAATGAATAAGGTATAGTTTGGACATGGGTATGAAAGGAAGACATTTCAGTGAGGTGCAGCAGATTTTGCATACAGCATATACAAATATGACATGCAATATATACAGTGTCATATTGTAGACAAGAAGAGACATTTTCAGAGAATTAATTTCATGTCCCGCTAGACAAGACTTTGTGCCAAGAGATGAATTGAAAACCTAACCAGCCCAAGCGGTGGTGGAAAAAAAGACAAACAGTAGATGAAGAAAACACAAAGAGTAGAAGACAAAGTAGAATGTTGTAAAGAGGTTAAAAAACATTGGCACAATACACATGCAGAGCAGGTTAGAGATTATGAAAGTACTAAGATTTGAAAGTCTCAAAAAACTTATAGTGAAGATCGCATTAGTACTATTATTACTCAGTGAAATAACGGAACAACGAAAAGAGATCGAATATATGGACATAGGTGATATGACAGAAGTATGTAGATATTGGTCAGCTTTAAAACTTAAGTCGGAGACTTGTAGATCGTCTAATTCGTGTTGCCATCAGGGAAAAGTAGTGTTTCTTACCAATGAAGAGGCGTATCCGCGAGAAACAAAAGATATGTTACTTGGTGAAAGTGAAATCCACAAACACTACAGGCAAAATATCCAAATCTACAATAATCTGTTCGCGTTCGCATCATACAATGCTCAAAACGTAGATTTACACGACTCGGGACCATACCCTATGAGAATCTGAGGTCTCACAACAATTAATACTACTACAAGTTTAGTTTCAAAGAAACCACAATTCAGTCAGGTTTATATTTATGATCACGGAGAAGCAATGTAGCATAGATTCGAAAGAGTTTAACAATCAGACGTATTAGAAATTCTACAGCCAAAAATGGATACAAATCCATACGTCCAAAAGTATCACATTTTACACGAAATTTAACTGAAAAACACAGACAAGGAAGTTTTCTTGGATTTCTATATGAACTCGTACTCACATACCTGTATATAATAAACCAACATGTGATGAATTGTCAGCAACAATAGTTTCGAAAGACGGAGATATCAAACACAGAGTTGATATTCGTGGCATGTTTATCCAAAACCACAGAACAATTTGTCACAAGCGGCAGATCTGAGAAATGACTAGCGCGAAGGGCCCGCACAGGGGTTGGCGATTGAAGAGAGCAGGGGGCCGAGCCCCCTAGAAATAAACATTTCTTTTCTCCAAATGAAACCCTGCACAAGCCAAAGAGTGACACAACTACATTTCTTATCAAGATACATCTTTGCCTTCAACAAGTAATGCAAACAGCATGCTAAAAACATTGTGTTCTACATGGACAGATGGAAAATATGCAGAAGATAAGGTTCTCACTGGCTACATATACTGATTCTTTCAGTAGATAACACTTAAACAGCAGAATATGTAACTTTTATCAGTGTCACATTTATTGGTGCAATGGTCTCATCTTGACTGTTTGAAATATTAATATTACCATTTTAAAATACTACCAGCAGAGACAAATTATGAAAAAGTAAAAGCACTTTATCTGTAAATTCATTATTCTTATTGTTTCCAGCTCATAGTATCCACATTATAAAGAGACCACTATTGCTTTAAGATTAACAAATTTAACTAAAAGTTTCTTTCAGCTTAGAAGGCCATTACTGATAGACACTGTGGTACATAAGCACACAAATCCTTGGTCCCTCATCTTCCTTTCATTTTGAATCCCATAATATACAGTAAATAACCTCAAACACACCATTCTCAACCACTCTCTACCATATTTTCAATGACAATAGCCTAACTACATCATTTATACTAAATTATCTGCGTTTTCTAACAAGGGTGATATTATTACTTTTCTCAGTATTATTATTACAGTTTATATGCAAGCTATGTCACAGTAAATGCTGTAATACCAAACAACACTTGGTGTTAAACATTAGAAAGAGAGAGCAATCTTGACCAGTATTGTAAAATTAGTCAGCACATGAAGGTGACCATTGGAATTAGTGCTTTAAAAAATGCCAGTCTTTAATGTAACAAAGTATTTCCTTGTTCACGAGTGAGGGAAGAATGGAGCGTGAGATCGACAGGCGGGCTCTGCATCGGTCTGTCGTGGTGAAAAAGGAGCTGAGCCGTAAGGCAAAGCTCTCAATTTACCAGTCGATCTACGCTCCTACCCTAACCTATGGTCATGAGCTATGGGTAGTGACCGAAAGAACGAGATCGCGAATACAAGCGGCTGAAATGAGTTTCCTCCGCAGGGTGTCTGGGCTTTCCCTTAAAGATAGGGTGAGAAGCTCAGTCATCCAGGAGGGGCTCAGAGTAGAGCCGCTGCTCCTCCGCATCGAGAGGAGTCAGATGAGGTGGCTCGGGCATCTGATCAGGATGCCTCCTGGACGCCTCCCTGGTGAGGTGTTCCGGGCACGTCCAACCGGGAGGAGGCCCCGGGGAAGACCCAGGACATGCTGGAGGGACTATGTCTCCCGGCTAGCCTGGGAACGCCTTGGGATTCTCCCGGAAGAGCTGGAAGAAGTGGCCGGGGAGGGAAGTCTGGGCCTCTCTGCTTAAGCTGCTGCCCCGCGACCCGACCTCGGATAAGCGGAAGAGAATGGATGGATGGATGGAAGTATTTCCTATAGAGTAATCAGCTCAGGTCAGATTTATTGTCACGTATACCAAGTATAATTCAATTTGTACAGGTATGCTTTAAGGGCATGAATCTTGCTTGACAGATGTACTATATATTGTTATATTTTATAGCAATTAGGCTTAAAGCAACCCAGGGTCCATGTCTTATTTCCATCATTCTCAGCCTCCTATGATGACTCTAATTGTGTGCATTCTTGCATTTGATTTCATTTCTCTGCATTTTGTGATCTTTTCCAAAATTTTGTTTCCTGCGTTTTAGTTTTTTTTCAATTTATCCTTTAATAACATATTCAGGACTTCCTTGTGTGATTATTTATGGTAGGTGTGTAGGAAGATTTTATCTATGAGAATATGATGTGCTTAACCAAAACTTCCAAGTATTTATTTTCCGTTTCACTTTGATATTAAATGTAAAGTGGAAAATATATTGATGAGAAGCCATTAACTAAAGAAGTCATTAACTAAAAAAGCACAGGAAAGGCACTCTTTAAATACAATATAGTATAGAGTCATTTCTAGGAGGAATGGAATTAAACAACCACACCTAAAACAGGTAAAAGCCTTTAAAGCTACAGATGTCACAGGAAAAGTGCATAGGCTAACATTTTATAGCATCATCAATTTACATGTGGTCTTAGAAGGTTGGTGCAAACTGTAAGCAATAGCTTTTCTGAGGAAGTAGAAGATGCTGACCTGCATAAAACTCCCTAGAGCACACTAACACAAACAATCATCCATCCATCCATTATCCAACCCGCTATATCCTAACAACAGGGTCACGGGGGTCTGCTGGAGCCAATCCCAGGCACACAAGGCGCAAGGCAGGAAACAAACCCTGGGCAGGGTGCCAGCCCACCGCAGAACACAAACAATCAACTAACTAGAATATTAAAACCAAAAAAGCACAGTAAACTAATGTAAACATTCAGCCTTGCATGTTTATGTGCCACTTCAGAGCCTCTGAATTTCACCATTGTGTCTGAGCTTAAAATGATCACTTGGTTACAACATTACTACATTAGAAGCAGCACTGATGCTTTCACTGAAATATAAAATGCACTGCCTGTATATACCATAAAGGTCTTTTACTATCATGGCTCGGTAAAGGGTAGCCTCTTCAAAAGGTGTGCTGCTCACATTGTTTATAACATATACCCAGAAGCTTTTTTAATAACCTTTAACTACTCAATCTCAGTTATTTTTGTCCAACGTCCTTTTTACTTGAACCTACCAGCAGCATCCACCATCTATCCTCAGCTTGATTCACTACAAGTACATTGTCGCAATGGTTTCCCTCCTGTGTGCCCCCAGCCGTATTTATGAGTGGATGCACAGTTCCATATAGTGCGTTTGGTACACTGCGCAGGTACTTATGTATGTATGACAACGATGAGATGTTCTTCTTGCAATGACTCTGTCTGCAAAGAACATTCCATAACTGAAGTGAAATGTGATACATGTGCAAATCCTGCATACATGAAAGTGTGACCGGTGACAAATGGGCACCGGAGAAATGGATCAGGTTTATTTTGAGATTGTCCTAGACTGTGTCATACTATTCAGTAATATGTTATTAAATTACATTAAAAACATGCAATATTTTATATTAAAACCTCACAGCTTACATATGAATAGCCATTTTAACATAGCGTGAGTACTTGTGAGATGAAAAATGTTGCAAGTAGTTAAAGGTTAAAGAGCTGGTGAAACTGTTGTGGGGCAGCTATTTGCTTCTTTTCACCGTCACAAATGAAAGCTGTTTTGCAAACAGATTTTACTTAATCTTTATGAATACTACTTCCTGCAAGAATGAATGATCAACAAAAATGTGAACTAGCAATTCCAACACGAAATAATCAGTATTTAACTTAAACAAAAATAAAATTCTGAAGACATCTTATTATAATAGTATCAACAGTTAAAATATAGTAAACATTAAATATTTAACAATTCATGAAAGAGTTGGGTGCTCTTTTACTTTATAATTCTACAAACTAATAGAAGACTGCATTTACGATACAGTAAGTTTGGGATACACTCCTGGACATCTACATACAAGGCTTGTATTGTGAACAGACACTTTCTAAATTAACCAAAAATATCAGTTGCCTAACACAGGGGTCCCCAACCCCCAGTTGAACTGCCGGCAACGGAGACTCACTCAGTGAAGGGTTAGGGTTAGGGTTAGACAAAGTGACCTTGAAATGCTTGAATGAATCATCCACAGAGCAGTTAGTTCTGTAGTCGCAGCTCATACTGTTTTTTTGCTGTTTTTGTTTTCTATTGTTTTTAGTGATACCTTTTGCTTATTGCTCGTCAACATTTGAAAAACATCCATTGGAATTTAACTCATTGCTTCTCTCCTATAGAAACGGCAAACACGAAAAAACGATAACAGTGTTAATGTTTGTGATGTACGATCTGTTGTAATGACAAATGCAATGCATATGTCTTTGTTATATGCAAAAAAGAAGAAAAATCTCGGGTTGCAAACGTATGAGAACTGCTGCTTTTGAAGATTATGAAAAAGCACTTTTTATGTGGTTCAGTGATGCTCGTTCAAGAAAGATTCCTATTAATGTGGCACTCATTCAAGAAAATGTGAGGTTGCTAAACTCTCTTTGGACCACCATCAATGGGACAACACGCCGAAGAGCTTTCCGAAGTGCGATCACCGTTTCTGTGGAAGACTGTTAATCTGTTGCCGGGGCAACAGCAGGCTCACAGATCTAGATGGGTGATGCAAGGAACATTGTAAATGCAGGGAACAGGATTACTTGGCCACTAACCGGGTCACAACCTGGCCTGACTGCTGTGTCTGTTTATAGAAGAGTGGCAGATCCCACTACAATAAATAACTGTGCTGTTCCAGTTTCAGGCTGAATAAAGCTGGTTTTGCTAAAATACTGAGACTCGGCCTCGTGTTTTAGGATGTAAGACAGGGACTTATTGCGCAACCACAATCTTTTAGGATTCACTTCTGTGGCGCTTCACTGCAGTGCTGTGAGCCTGCTGTTGCCCTGCCCCGGCAACAGACAAACAATCTTGCACAGATGCGGCAATCACACTT
Source organism: Polypterus senegalus (assembly GCF_016835505.1). Taxonomy (NCBI): domain Eukaryota; kingdom Metazoa; phylum Chordata; class Cladistia; order Polypteriformes; family Polypteridae; genus Polypterus; species Polypterus senegalus. The sequence goes on from NC_053155.1 coordinate 269,864,236, forward strand.
CGGGACGCACTTCAGTGTGATGTTCGCAATGGGGTGGGGGTGGGGATCCCAAAAGAGTTGAGAAACCTCACAATATGAAGAAAAGGATGTTTCGGCTTCTGATTGTAATATTATAACTTAATAATAATATAAATGTAATGTAAATTGTGTATAAAACTGCCCCACGAAACCGCCCCAAAACTTCCCTCATCAACACAGGTCCCTGGAAAAATGTTCTTCTAGTAAAGCGGTCCTTGGCGTCAAAAAAGTTGGGGACCAATGGCCTAACACATAAAAATTGGGAAATGGTCTCTTCATCTTACTGATTAGCTGTTGCCCACTTATATTTGAAATATAAGCACATTTAAATTCTAATACCCACAAACACTATGTACATTGCTTGGCCTAGCAGTGCATGTTTCAATTCAGGGAAGGAATCTGCTAAAAAGAAGAAGAAATGGCTACAAATTTACAATTTTTATCAAAATTCAGAAGAGGTTTGCTAAGTGCATTTGTAAATGTCAACAGAAGCTGTGGAGAATATTAAGTTCATTTTAAATTAATTAAACAGACAGCTTAAACGTACAAACAGCATAAGGAAAAGTTGTAGGGGGAGGCACATCTTAATTGAAATATGTACTTTGCCATTATGTGCAACCATTAAAACAACAGGTATTCACAGCCGCTGACACAAGAGATAAAAGAAATGCTTCGTCTAGACAGCCAAAACAAAACTCAAAAAGGTAAGATTAAGCTAAATGGCAGTCTACAAAAATCAGGTGCTGAGGTGTTAGGCTACAGTTATGTGCCTAAAAATATGGGAAACGCCCTCTAAAGTGGAAATATTGTTCATTATCCTCCTTCTTAGTACTGTAGTAGCTAAGAGCAGAACTCTGAGATACTTGTGTTACCAGAATTTAAAGAAGTGACATAATGCCTACGTCTCGTCTCATTTTAGTACATATAATTTTGCTGCCATGCTGTATACGATGCTGATGAAATAGCAGTTAACAGTCACTTTATATTACTCACATATCTCCATAATCATACTTTCATAAGCTCCCATAAAGCTTGAATACAGCATTAGATCAGGAGTGCTATATTCAAGCTCTCTAAAGCAATATGGCTGCAGGTTTTTACTCCAGCCGAATGCTTAACCAGAAGTTGATTCGTGTATTTTACTAAAACCCTTAACCCAATGTGACCCTCAATGTGTCATGTTAAACTGAAAATTTCAACAATGAGTCTCATTTGAAACATAAGGCACAGGCTCTATGCTAACAAATAATACAGTGCTTTCACATAATGTAGATTAATACAAAAGTCATGTCTCAAACATGTTAGTTATAGGTTGAGACTTTAAGACTTAAGCACTAATAAAAATTAAAAATTCTGAAATCAGTGGTGCATGGGTCATCATCTGTGTTTTACAGACAATCATACAGTGGTGTGAAAAACTATTTGCCCCCTTCCTGATTTCTTATTATTTTGCATGTTTCTCACACAAAATGTTTCTGATCATCAAACACATTTAACCATTAGTCAAATAGAACACAAGTAAACACAAAATGCAGTTTTTAAATGATGGTTTATATTATTTAGGGAGAAAAAAAATCCAAACCTACATGGCCCTGTGTGAAAAAGTAATTGCCCCCTTGTTAAAAAATAACCTAACTGTGGTGTATGGTGTATTTCCGTAGCCACCCCCAGGCCCGATTACTGCCACACCTGTTTCAATCAAGAAATCACTTAAATAGGAGCTGCCTGACACAGAGAAGTAGACCAAAAGCACCTCAAAAGCTAGACATCATGCCAAGATCCAAAGAAATTCAGGAACAAATGAGAACAGAAGTAATTGAGATCTATCAGTCTGGTAAAGGTTATAAAGCCATTTCTAAAGCTTTGGGACTCCAGCGAACCACAGTGAGAGCCATTATCCACAAACGGCAAAAACATGGAACAGTGGTGAACCTTCCCAGGAGTGGCCGGCCGACCAAAATTACCCCAAGAGCGCAGAGACGACTCATCCGAGAGGTCACAAAAGACCCCAGGACAACGTCTAAAGAACTGCAGGCCTCACTTGCCTCAATTAAGGTCAGTGTTCACGACTCCACCATAAGAAAAAGACTGGGCAAAAACGGCCTGCATGGCAGATTTCCAAGACGCAAACCACTGTTAAGCAAAAAGAAATTAGGGCTCTTCTCAATTTTGCTAAGAAACATCTCAATGATTGCCAAGACTTTTGGGAAAATACCTTGTAGGCTGATGAGACAAAAGTTGAACTTTTTGGAAGGCAAATGTCCCGTTACATCTGGCGTAAAAGGAACACAGCATTTCAGAAAAGAACATCATACCAACAGTAAAATATGGTGGTGGTAGTGTGATGGTCTGGGGTTGTTTTGCTGCTTCAGGACCTGGAAGGCTTGCTGTGATAGATGGAACCATGAATTCTACTGTCTACCAAAAAATCCTGAAGGAGAATGTCCGGCCATCTGTTCGTCAACTCAAGCTCAAGCGATCTTGGGTGCTGCAACAGGACAAAGACCCAAAACACACCAGCAAATCCACCTCTGAATGGCTGGAGAAAAACAAAATGAAGACTTTGGAGTAGCCTAGTCAAAGTCCTAACCTGAATCCAATTGAGATGCTATGGCATGACCTTAAAAAGGCGGTTCATGCCAGAAAACCCTCAAATAAAGCTGAATTACAACAATTCTGCAAAGATTAATGGGCTAAAATTCCTCCAGAGCGCTGTAAAAGACTCATTGCAAGTTATCGCAAACGCTTGATTTCAGTTATTGCTGCTAAGGGTGGCCCAACCAGTTATTAGGTTCAGGGGGCAATTACTTTTTCACACAGGGCCATGTAGGTTTGGATTTTTTTCTCCCTAAATAATAAAAACCATCATTTAAAAACTGCATTTTCTGTTTACTTGTGTTATATTTGACTAATGGTTAAATGTGTTTGATGATCAGAAACATTTTGTGTGACAAATATGCAAAAGAATAAGAAATCAGGAAGGGGGCAAATAGTTTTTCACACCACTGTATTTTTTGAAGGTTTGCAACTCTATTGTTAAGTTCTGTAGTCATTTATTTTGTTCAACAAAACACATGAAAAGGTACCAAATTCAAATAAAACCTTGAATCAGAGTGAAAACGTGAAGGAAAAAAGTAAAAAGAATACTGTGATCCCTCGCTATATCGCGCTTTGACTTTCGCGGCTTCACTCCATCTCAGATTTTATATGTAAGCATATCTAAATATATATCATGGATTTTTCGCTGGTTCGTGGATTTCTGTGAATAATGGGTCTTTTAATTTATGGTACATGCTTCCTCAGTTGGTTTGCCCAGTTGATTTCATACAAGGGACACTATTGGCGGATGGTTGAGAAGCTACCCAATCAGAGCACGTATTACGTATTAAATAAAACTCCTCAGTGATATACGATGCGCTTCCCACGCGGTGCTTTGCATACTTAAAAGCTCTAACAGCACCTATTGATTTTTGATTGTTTGCTTTTCTCTCTCTCTCTGACATTCTCTGCTCCTGACAGAGGGGCTGTTCACACACTAGCCTAGAGGATACAGCCACTCATCTAAAAAATGCTGAAAGACTAACTTCACATTGCTCCCTTCCATCCGGCTGCTTGTCGCGTGGTGCTTCGCATACTTAAAAGCCCAAACAAAACCTATTGATTTTTGATTGTTTGCTTTTCTCTCTCTGTCTCTCTCTCTCTTTCTGACATTCTCTGCTCCTGACGCGCACTCCTTTGAAGAGGAAGATATGTTTGCATTCTTTTAATTGTGAGACGAAACTGTCATCTCCATCCTTTCATGGAGCACAGTTTAAACTTTTGAAAAAGAGACTAATTTTTTTGCAGTGTTTTAAAGTCCCTGTCTCTACAACCTCCTGTGTTTCTGTGCAAATCTGTGACATAAGTGTGACAATATAAAAACAACAATATAAACGTATGCTTTTTACTTCGCAGATTTTCACCTTTCGCGGGGGGTTCTGGAATGCAACCCCCACGATTGAGGAGGGATCACTGTACAGCAATTTGTTATAGCCATCCTGATTCCTACACAACAGTCCATTTACCCCAATTTACATCTTAACATGTTTTACGTTGCCACTTACCAGAAATGTCAAAGAAATGATCATTAACGTGCAAAATATTCTGAACAGGGCGGAGTATAAAAAAAAAAAAAAAGTTCAAATACTTGATTTCATAGTTAATACAATTACTTCACAAATAAATAAAGTACTAAACTCTGCTCTCCATGCTTTCCAAAGCATGACATCCTGGGACATAACGAGACTTTTTATCATGGGACAAGACAAGAAACTCTCTGAAAAAGTCAAGTACCACAAGAGGCAAAATATCCAAATCTATAATAATCTGTTTGCGTTTGCATCATTCAATGCTCAAAACATAGATTTACACGATTCAGGACCATACACTATGAGAATCTGTGGTCCCACAACAATTAAAGCTACTACAAGTTTAATTTTAAAGAAACCACAAGGTTTATATTTATGATCACGGAGAAGTGATGCAACACAGAATCAAAAGAGTTAAACGATCAGACGTATTAGAAATTCTACAGCCAATAATGAATACAAATACATATGTCCAAAAATATCGCACTTACACGAAATTTATCTGAAAAACACAAAGAAGTTTTCTTGGGTTTCTATATGAACCTGAAAGATCACAGTCACATATACAATAAACCAACATGTGACGAATTGTAAGCAATAATAGTTTCGAAAGACAGAAATATCAAAGACAGAGTTGATATTCGTGTTTATACAAAAGCACAGCATGATTCATCATATGCGGCAGATCCATGAAATGACTAGCACGTAGGGCCTGCACGGGGGTTGGTGAGCGAAGCGAGCAGGGGGCAGAGCCCCCTAGTGAACTATTAATAAAATTATCAATTATAAGATCAATGTACACTTAAACTGACATTTACAAAGTATACTTGAAGTCAGGGCTTGACAGTAAAAGTAACCAGCTTGCCACTCGCAACCAGGCTGAGGCAACTGGAAACCAGTTCCTGGCATTTGTTGCTATCAATTGCAGATACTTTATCGAGGTACTTATTTTTTGGAAGTGGATTGAAACTGCACAATTTTTGTTCATTATGGTTAATTAGCTGATTGTTGCATAACTTGCTAATCACTAGTCAGTTTTACGATTAAAATAAAATATAAGCTGTGCACATGCATAATACACTTCCTAGCTTTCCTTTTGTGTGTAAAGCAAACTAAAAAACAGTGCAACATCCAGCTGCCATATAATGATGTGTGAGCTGGTTGTGTACTTAACAAGAATGATAAAAGTCGTCTTTAGATCCAAGGTAATGTCCCTGTTCTGTAATTTGAGTGGCCCAAGTTCACTTTGTCTCCCAGCTGAATTCGAAGTGCTGTAAAAAAAATAAAACCTGTGATCGCTGCAATATGTCTGTCGTGTGTCAGGACATTAAAGTGTGTGAAGGCGAAAGGTATACTAACTACAGCATGTGCCACAAAAAAGTCAGCCATGACAGAACTAAAGCAAAGACATTTGGAGCTAAATATAGAAGACATTTAAGACTGCATTATATTGCAGCATATGCCGACTTTCAACAACTTTCATTACATATGTATAATTACAACATATTATTCATATATTTGTTCATTTCTTTTGATTGTTTCTTCAAACCATTTGCAATGTTGATACAATAAAAAGCCAACATATTTTAACCATTAATAATTATCTTTAAAAATTTAAATAAAGGATACAAGAATCAATATTTTATTAACCAAATAAAGGAACAAGTAAGAGAAATGGTCCTGCATATTTTTGAAAAAATACATAAAACAGAAGGTGAGCAAGCAGAAATTTCACAATCAAGTGTCTCCAGAGTAAATGCTTTGGCGTCCTTTATTTGCAATTCATACCAAGAAGCTGGAAATTATGGAGGGGTTTTCACACTCAGAGCAGTTCTGTAGCATCACAGCTGCAAACCTCCCTATCAGAACTACAGTTGTTTAGAAATGAACAACCCCTGATAGACCAATAAGGGACATTTCCTCATTTGTGATGAAGAGAACATTTTTCTGAAGCATTCATGAGTTAAAGAGCAAAAAGATTGTTTAGTGTTGCTTTTCATTTACTGTACTCGATGAGAAAAAAAAATGTCGGACAATAAACCTGAAATGTTTCTTTTGTCAAAAAGAACCTCCCAGGATTACAAGTTCCTTTGACATCATTCAGTGTCATTCTGTTATTAAAAGATTAAAGTGTTTGTGCCAAGATATCCTAACAGGCAATCAGCATGGTCCCTTCATCATTTTTTATTGAGGCAATCCATGTATTAATAGTGGAGTAGTAAATTAAATTGAAAAACATGAATCCACTTTTACAAAAACGCCAATGTATTATTTAAACTGAATATCTATTTTTATGTACTTCGTGGACATCCATCCATCCATTTCAAAACCCACTTATCCACAATAGGGATACTGGAGATGACACTAGCAACCATCAGGCGCAAGACAGGAAAAATTCCTGGACTGGGTGCCAGCCCTTCAGATGGTGAACACACACATGGGGGCAAATTTAGCATCTCCAATCCACCTAAACTGCATAGCAGTATATTTACAAAAGTAATCATGGCATTCACATTTCTTCTTACTTAGTTTCAAATATTTTTACTATGAAATGAAAATTGAAACATTGAAACATTTCAAGTAGTGACAGATAGATTTATTTGTCTCCATTGGGAAATTTGGAATTTTACAGAAGCTCTTTAAATAAATACATACATAAATAGGTAGATAAGTAAATAAATACACACACACACTTTGACCAAAAAAGCAAGAAAATTAAAAAAAAAAAAAATCTGACTTGGCTGTTACATTCACAGCAAGACACTATACAGGTGTATTGCAATTGGTATAAAAGAAGTCCATATCACATTTTGTGACATACTTCTGTTGAGTAATTCGTTGGCTAAAAGTGTTACTGTGTCAGAGAGTGGATCTGCAGAATTGTTCATAATGGCACTCAGTTTTGTTTTAATTATCTCCTTCGCTACTACCTACAGGGGGTCTAGAGTATACTATAACTGAACTTGCCCTTTTAATTAGCTTGTTGATTCGGTGGACATCTCCTGAAGTGATATTACCAACCGAGCACACCACAGCATAGAAAAAAAAAATAAATCGCACTGGCCATCACAGAGTTTTAAAAAATGTGAAGGATGACACATCATACATTAAAGGAATACAGTCTTCTAAGGAAAAAAGAACCTGCTCTGCCCATTCTTATGTAGCTCCTTTGTGTTCCGAGACCAGCCCAACCTGACATCAATGTGGACTTCCAAGTACTTGTAGGAGTGGGCCACCTCTACATCCACCCCTTAAATAGTGACAGGGACGTACAGGCTCTTCAGTGTGACAAACATCAATAAACAGTTCCTTGATTTTGTCGATATAAAGATGCAGTCAATTCTCTTTACACCAAGAAACAAACTTCTCCACCTGATTCCTGTACTCTGTCTCATCACCTTTATCAATACACCCCATAAGTGCAAATCATCTGAGAATTTCTGCAAGTGACATGACTTAAAAACCTCGATCGAGGATGAAGACCTGATGTGCAGAGCCAAGTCATTCCAAAGCCTAGGAGCAACAACTGAAAAAGCTCGGTCTCCCCTAGACTTCAGCCGAGATCTTGGCACTACAAGAAGCAGTCTTCCAGATGACATCAGTGCTCTTGGTGGCACATAGGGGTGAAGGAAGTCACAGATATATTTTGGAGTGAGACCATGCAAGGCTTTAAAAACAAACAACAAGATTTTAAAAATCAATGCGACACCTCACCGGTCGCCAGTGGAGAGAGGCTAAAATGGGGGAGATGTGATCCCTTTATCTCAACCCAATCAAAAATCTAAGTGCCGCGCTCTGAACCAGCTGAATAATAAAAAGAATACAAGATTAACCAAAATGAATTGGCTGATTCAAACAAAGTATTCCATGAATAAATTTTAAAATCATGAAACGGATTAGGTGATAATTTCCAACAGAGGTGTACTTCTATCATGCCCATCATGGGGGTCTCAAAAACCACATGCTAATGTCCAAACAACACTATGCAACTGATACACTTGAACGCAAGACTAAAATCTCAGGTTAGCTCTTGAAATGGTATACACAAATGAAAAGAGAGATAGAGGAGAGAGGTTAGTAGCACGCGTTGATACAGCGCATTGCTGCACCTACCACACGACAAACTACATTATACTTTACATCTTAATATTAAACACATATAAATTGTGTTAAGGAAAAGACTGCATCTGAAAAATCAGCATCATTTTCAAACGACAGATAATATACAAAAACCTACTAAGTTGCTTCCATATATTTGCTCCATACACAGCTTGATAATTCTTTCCTACATCCAAGCCACCAATCTGGCACCAAAAAATAAATAAATGCATATGCATATGCCAGAATGTGCAAATTCACAAAAAGGAAAAAACGGCCATGCAAGTAAACATTTTCCAGGTGACAAAGTTTCTGACATAACTTTTTGTAATGGAAGCTGCATGTTGGCTCTAACAACATTCACTTTCAGGAATTAGATGTTGTGAACACAAAAGAAAATGACAGTACTGTATATAACTAATTATAGCCTGTTCCCAAGATTGCTTTGATGGCATGTTGTCTACAGTAGAATAAATTCCATTAACAAACAGGTATGGGAATCTTAAACAAACTACCAACTCAGGTAATGGAGGCAGAAACCTTGGTCAGCCTTTAAAAACTTATCTGGATGAGATATTGGGACAGCTTAGCTAAAAACTAAGCATATATGCTTGATGAACTAAATGATCCCTCTTGTTTCTCAAATTTCTTATGTTCTTATGTAACTACCAATTAAAAACATGGACTGTACATAAAAACATTGCAACTGTGAAAAACGAGAACATTTTTTGGGAACAGTCTGAGCTTAAGAAAGCTATTCTCCAGTCAGATAGGAAACTCTCTTCTATTTAACTCAAATATGGCAACAGAGAGGGCAAGTTAACTATTTAGGGGACTATCAAGCCTCTAGAAATGCAAGTATAAGTTGCCATCTATATGTCACATATTAATCTATTTTCTCTGACTTACACTCCTCAAGATTTATCAACAACCAAAAACCTGAACTTGAAGTCAAAAATACCTTCTGACAAATAACTAATTCATATGTGAAGCTATCTTTTAATAAAGCTGCACCTTTTAAAGGTGAAAATGAATTCATCAAGGTTTAATAAGGAGACATACAGTCTTAAAATAAGATGACAAAATTTAACAGCATAAACACAATCAAAAAAATTGCAAGTTTTACGAAGTTCAAGAGCGGACCATATACAGTAAAACAGTAAAGCTGCCAACGAGACACTGTAATGACTACTCCAGGTTAACAGAACAATAGCCAACCTTATCAAAAAGTCAACAGATTATAGTTTGGGCAGCAGAGAAAAATGAGACAGCTATCCAAATACAACAGTGCATGAGAGAAATGCAAGATATTCTGTTTGTAAGAACTTGCCTAAAAAGCAGTCATTTTTTCAAAAACTAATTCATAGATGCCCAATGTACACGATTTAGGCAAACAGAAAACCATTAGTAATATAAGAGAAAAACTCACACAGTAAAAGAAAAACAACTTGTAAGGACTCAGCTGTAGAAAAATGCACATTCTAAAAAATGGCACTTAGATTAACATGTATAGGAGTGAAGAAAATCTTGGAAACACATGGAGGATGAATCTAACCTGAAGTAAATACATCACAATTAAATAAGTGCACTTAGTATGTGTCAGCTACTGTATATAAGAAGTACTAGCAAAATACCCGCGCTTCGCAAAGGCGAAGTACTGCCTTAAAATTTTTATTAAGAAGAAAATTAAACCTTTTTAAACTGAGGGAAAATATACCAATAATTATTTGTTAAGGATCTCTTTGTATACTACATTGTGAGTTCGGCCCTCCGGTTGTAATATGACCAAGCTGTACACTGAGCTTACTCTTGAGCATGCAACGTACAGTTGGCCATGTGAAAAGTAATCTTGTCTCAAATCTCACAGCTTGGATTGCTGCTGTCATAATCGGTTTGAGTTTCATGGTTTGTTTCAATTACGACAGTATTTGCAGAACTTGTATTGAAGTGACATTCGGCATCTGTCAAGCGTTGTAAGCACACAACCGGTTTCATCGATAACTTCACATCCAGCTTTGGAGAGTTTAAACATTCATAAACATCAAAGTGTCCACTACTGAAATCGTCACCTGTCAATCTAAGATGTTTAAGAGGCATTGGCGGTTGTCGAAAGGTGTAAAATATTTGGCCATTTTGGTACACTTGAAAGAGACAACCGAACAATTCAGCGGCAGCCATCAACTCACATGCAGAACCATAGGTGAACGGCTTAAGCATTTCACTCTTCTAGTGCTCCTGTGTAGTATAATTATCTCCTGTACCGTCATCAGTCCACACCTTGAACCTGTCCCAGCCATAAGACACAACGTTCCTCCGGATATCAGTGAGCCTGATATGGGCGTGCAATATGTAACAAAGAGAATGGAAAAGGTAGGTGCCATCTCCGGACATGGAAACCACTCGGTAAGTGACAGTTCTTTGATCGATAGTGATCACCTTGATAGACATGGTAATGGGGGTTGGAATGATAAAGGAAATGGGTACCTGAGCAATGTAAAGTAAGTCTAAAATACCTACACAATAACTATAATTGTAATAAACAAACAATAAAACAGCAGAGAAGCCATGGATTAAACAAAAAGGCTGCAGTTATCAGTAGGGAGACGTGAATCCCATGGCGAAGCAAGGAAGGGAATGTAGAGACCGGATCGACGAACGGTCTTATATAGGCAGGCAGCCAACAACGTGGGAGGCGTTGGAATGGGGGACCCAACGCCACCTCACACGGTGACCGAGCTGCAGGCTATGGACGTATATATGTACGTAAGTAGGATTCAGTTAGCGTTGGGAACCCGTGTACCAAATTTCTTGAAGATGGGCCCATAAGTAACAAAGACTGTTGAAAAGTTCAATATGGCGGCCGACAGTGGCATTATACCACGAAATAAGTACGTACATTGGTTTCGGTTAGTGCAGGGAAGCCGCCTACCAAATTTCGAGAAGATCGGGCCATAAATAAGAAAGTTCAACATGGCGGACATTGTTCACCGTTATGACCATTACGCATAGAATTTTGAAATGAAACCTGCTCAACTTTTGTAAGTAAGCTGTAAGGAATGAGCCTGCCAAATTTCAGCCTTCTACCTACACGAGAAGTTGGAGAATTAGTGACGTTGGAAAGTTCAATATGGCGGCCGACAGTGGTGTCATACCAACAAAATAAGTACGTACATCGGTTTCCATTAAAAGTTCAATATGGCGGCCGACAGTGGCATCATACCACCGAAATAAGTACCAAATTTCAGCCTTCTACCTACACAGGAAGTTGGAGAATTAATGACGTTGGAAAGTTCAATATGGCGGCTGACAGTGGCGTCATACCACCGAAATAAGTATGTACATTGGTTTCGGTTAGCGCAGGGAAGCCGCCTGAAGATGGGGCCATGAATAAGAAAGTTCAATATGGTGGATGTTGTAGACCGTTACGTGTATAATTTCGAAATGAAACCTGCTTAACTTTTGTAAGTAAGCTGTAAGAAATGGGCCTGCCAAATTTCAGCTTTCTACCTACCTGGGAAGTTGGAGAATTAGTGATGAGTGAGTGAGTGAGTCAGTCAGTCAGTGAGTGAGTGAGGGCTTTGCCTTTTATTGGTATAGATGAAAATTATCACTTTGATATTTGAGATCTACAAATACCTAAATCGACAAGAGCAGGAACAACATGTACTGTATATTAGTCGCAAAAACTTCAAAACAATTTTGTACCTTGGGAAACAGTCTCAAAAATAGTCACATGATAAGCCAAATATAGACAAAGTCATCATAAGAGGACACAGTGGCTGCAAACTAAAACCCGTCTCTAGGAACAGATGTACATTTCATACAGTATGATAGTTGCTACAAAATGTCACATATATACAGTACAAAAATGATCACTGAATTTAATCTGTTTATGCAAAAACTGTACGTTACATTCACAAAGCTAAAACTTTATGGCAGATGCTGGCTATTGGAAAGCACATGTAACCAACACTAGCACACAAATATGCCTCACCAGGGTCCTGGAGCAAAAGAAAAATTAATATGGTCTAAAGAGTTATCTTCCACCACAATTTACATTTGTTGAGTTTACATTTTGTGAAACCAAAGGATTCATTTAATTCACAATGTGGGTTGCCAACTTTTAAATATGTTTCTGTTTATAATGGTATAGGCTGCCATCTTATGGGAGGTTCAATGATTACTTGGCATGGTTATAAAACAGTAAAGGAAAAGCAGGCCATTTTACAGGGCCAAGTGCACCCCGTGATACAAATGCTACCAGCCACTGATATCCCCCTATACCAGGACTAACTTCAATCTAATTCAAGAATGGTTCAGTGAACACCAAAATGAACCCAAATGCTTCCCCCATCATCTGATCTAAACATTATTGAACCTTGATGGGAAGTACTGAACCACATAGTACACAATAGACTTTAGCCTCTTTTGCCCATCAAAAAAACTGGAGGCTTTTCTTGATGAAAGGATCAATATCAAAATACACAGCTTAGGACTTGGACGACAGCATTTTAAGCAGCAATGGAACTGTACTGAAGGCAGAGTGTGCCACTCCTTTATATAAATACTGTATGTTGCTGGATGTTTGTTACTTTTGCCCACTGAATAAATACTACTGGGTGCTATAGGCTGGTCACCAAATCAGCTCTGTTTTGAGGACAGATACATAATAAAGAGGAGTCTGCTAAGTAACAACACCAAAACACTGGAATACATTCTTTCTGGCTTCCAAAAAAATGTATAAAATGTTACATAGTAATGCCATCCATCCATTATCTAACCTGCTACATGCTAACTACAGGTTCAAGGGGGTCTGCTGGAGCCAATCCCAGCCAACACCACTTCAGGGAATTTATAAATGTAACAAAAACTAAGCTGCTGTGGTAAAATGAAGATGCCAGACAGGAGAATGTTGTGCCCATGCATAGTGCATAATCATGAGCAAGCAGAACATTTCCACCTGTTAGGAAAAAAGACTTTAGTCTGAATAAACATGCACAGTGCTATAAGTAATACAAAATTTTTTTTTAAATTGGATGTTACCAATTCCATGTTTTTCTGTATTTGTGAAGAAATCAGCAAGATAAATATTTTATGCACACACAATATGCCAGAAAAAGTATTACTTTTTACTGTATAGAGTACTAACATTTGTTTAATTATTAAAAATGGAATGGAGTGAGCATTATTTTCATCTGCACTTTGTCTTTCCTACTGGTCGCCAGGGGCCTCATGTATAACGCCGTGTGTAGAACTCGCACTATAACATGGCGTAAGCACAAAAGCCGAAATGTGCTTACGCACAGAAAAATCCAGATGCAGGAATCTGTGCGCATCTAACTTCCACGTTCTTCTGTTACATAAATCCCGATCAGCGTGAAAAGTAACGCTCGTGCACGTGCTTTATGTAACTCCCCAACTCCTCCCAAAATTATGCCTCTTTGAATATGCAAATCAATATAAATCGCCCTTGAGCTCAGCCTTCTGTAAAAAGACAATGGGAAAAGCACAGGGGAAAATATAAGAATTTCAGCGAATACCAAGTGGAGGCAAAGGAAAAACATACTATTTGTTCAAATTAACCGTGGTATAATCAACAAAAGGAAGTTGATCGAGTGACATAGCGTGTTGGAGAAACTTGAAAACTCACGTTCACAAAATCGCACAGTGCCGGAAATAAAAAAGAAGTCACATATCAAAGTCGCCGTGAAAAGGCGAGTTGTAGCCCACTGTGTGTCTGAGTGTCATATGAAAGCTTATTATGGTACAGAGAAAAAAAGGCATACAGTGGGGGAAAAAGCACAAAATGTCAACTTCAATCTCGACATTTCCACTTTAATCACATAGTTTATTTTGTCATTAAAGTAGAACATCATAAACTTCATCTTAAAATCGTTTAATTAACCAGTTTCTCAAATCACATCGTAATTAAAGTAACACGTTAAATGCTTTGTTTTGTATTTGATCTTCTATGTGCTCTGTGTGTGTGAATCACTACTTGCTTCTTAAACCGGCTCTCTTCCTCCAGCTGGACACAGAATCCATTACATTCGTCATATTACAGTTCTCTGAATAACTAAAATACTGAGATGTATATGTGATATCATTTTCATGATGATAGGAGTTAAAGCACGTTATTAAACATGATTTTCACGGCGCAGTGATTGTGTGCGACCTTCGATGAAATTATTTATTGCAGCAGTACTCAGGGGCGGCTCTAGGCTTACGGTGGCACTGGGCAGAGGAAGAACCGGTGGCTCCTTCGCCCGCCAATGTCAGTAAGGTAGTTTATGCACGGTGGATGGCCACGTCCATTGCAGACACTGCATAGCTGCCTCGTGCTCATGACACAAGCATTTAACTTTTGCCGAAATTTGTCGCATGCTTTTAGCTGTGTTGTTATTTTCTCTTTCTGTTTTATATTCAATATATATTGGCATAGCCGCCACTGCAGTCCTTGTTTTTCTTTCCCCAAATACCCAATCACCACACAATCAGCTCTGTAATAGAAGTTAAGCCATCTGTAAGCTTAGAGTGCCGATTCTTCAAAACATTTAAGGAACATTGAAATATCTTCATAGTACATGTTTAATTATTCTATCCTTCACGACACTCCCAGTGAAGAATATAGATTATTTGAATGAAGTTAAAGTTTTATCTGTATCTATACTAATAAAAGGCAAAGCCCTCACTGACTCACTCACTCACTCACTGACTCACTCATCACTAATTCTCCAACTGTGTAGGTAGAAGGCTGAAATTTGGCAGGCTCATTCCTTACAGATTACTTACAAAAGTTAAGCAGGTTTTACTTCGAAATTCTACACTTGAGGGTTATAACGGTCGACAACGTCCGCCATATTGAACTTTCTTATTTATGGCCCCATCTTCATGAAATTTGGTAGGCGGCTTCCCTGCGCTAACCAAAACCAATGTACCTACTTATTTCGATGGTATGATGCCACTGTCGGCCGCCATATTGAACTTTCCAACGTCACTAATTTTCCAACTTCCCGTGTAGGTAGAAGGCTGAAATTTGGCAGGCTCATTCCTTACAGCTTACTTACAAAAGTTAAGCAGGTTTCATTTCGAAATTCTACGCGCAATGGTCATAACAGTCGTAACGGTCATAACAGTCAACAGCTGTCATGTTGAAATTTCTTCACGAAATTTGGTAGGCGGCTTCCCTGCGCTAACCAAAACCAATGGTAAAGGAAAAAACTGCTGTATAAGGCATACAAGACTAATGACTGCAAAGAGAATCGTAGCGCGTATGAGAACATGAGGGCAACCATTAAGAAGGATATCAGAGAGGCTAAAAGACAGTTGGAGAGGAATATAGCAGATAAGGCAAAAGAAGACCCCAAGAGATTCTTTCAGTATTTTAGTAGTAAAAGAACAGTTAAGGAGGAGGTCAAGTTCATCAGGAATAGTAAAGGGGAATTAAAAGATACAGACAATGAAATAGCAGATGCCCTAAACTTACATTTTTCTGAGGTGTTTACAAGTGAGCAAGTGGATAACCTCCCAGAGGTAAACACGACTACTAAGGAGGTACTGAGGGATTTGGAAATTGTAGAGGGAGAAGTGCTGCTCAGATTAAATAAGATGAAATCAAACAAATCACCAGGCCCAGATAATATTTATCCTCGTGTTCTTAAGGAGGCTAGTGAGTACATATATAAACCCTTGACACATTTTTAGGAAGTCACTGTGCACTGGAGAGATTCCAAAGGACTGGAAAATGCCAAATATCATCCCATTATATAAAAAGGGTGACTATAGGCCAGTAAGCTTAACATGCATCACAGGAAAATTAATGGAAGGAATTATTAAGGATAAGATTGAGCAACACATGGCAAGGACAGGAGTTATTCTGAACAGTCAGCATGGGTTCAGAAGAGGGAGGTCGTGTTTTACTAACATGTTGGAATTCTATGAATGCAACAAAAGCATACGATCAAAGTGGAGCTTATGATATTATTTATCTGGACTTTCAGAAAGCATTTGATAAGGTGCCACATGAGAGGTTGGGCATCAAGTTAAAAGAAGTGGGAGTTCAGGGTGATGTTTTTAGATGGGTGCAGAATTGGCTCAGACACAGGAAGCAGAGGGTGATGGTGCGAGAAACCTCATCAGAACTGGCCAATGTTAAGAGTGGTGTTCCACAGGGGTCAGTGCTAGGGCTGCTATTTTTAATATATATAAATGATTTAGATAGGAATATAAGTAACAAGCTGGTTAAGTTTGCAGATGATACCAAGATAGGTGGATTAGCAGATAATTTGGAATCCGTTATATCATTACAGAAGGACTTGGATAGCATACAGGCTTGGGCAGATTTGTGGCAGATGAAATTTAATGTCAGTAAATGTAAAGTATTACACATAGGAAGTAAAAATATTAGGTTTGAATACACAATGGGCGGTCGGAAAATCGAGAGTACACCTTATGAGAAGGATTTAGGAGTCATAGTGGACTCTAAGCTATCAACTTCCCAACAGTGTTCAGAAGCCATTAAGAAGGCTAACAGAATGTTAGGTTATATAGCACGATCTGTGGAGTACAAGTCCAAGGAGGTTATGCTCAACCTTTATAATGCACTGGTGAGGCCTCATCTTGAGTACTGTGTGCAGTTTTGGTCTCCAGGCTAAAAAGGACATAGCAGCACTAGAAAAGGTCCAGAGAAGAGCGACTAGGCTGATTCCAGGTCTACAGGGGTTGAATTATGAGGAAAGATTAAAAGAGCTGAGCCTTTACAGTTTAAGCAAAAGAAGATTAAGAGGTGACATGATTGAAGTGTTTAAAATTATGAAGGAAATTAGTACAGTGGATCGAGACTTGTATTTTAAAATGAGTTCATCAAGAACACGGGACACAGTTGGAAAGTTGTTAAGAGTAAATTTCGCACAAACATTAGGAAGTTTTTCTTTACACAAAGAACGATAGACACTTGGAATAAACTACCAAGTAGTGTGGTAGACAGTAAGACGTTAGGGACTTTCAAAACTCGACTTGATGTTTTCTTGGAGGAAACATGTGGATAGGACTGGCGAGCTTTGTTGGGCTGAATGGCCTGTTCTCGTCTAGATTGTTCTAAAGTTCTAATGTACATACTTATTTCGGTGGTATGACGCCACTGTCAGCCGCCAAATTGAACTTTCCAACGTCACTAATTCTCCAACTTCCCGTGTAGGTAGAAGGCTGAAATTTGGCAGGCTCATTCCTTACAGCTTACTTACAAAAGTTAAGCAGATTTCATTTAGAAATTCTATGCGTAACGGTCATAACTGTCGACAACGTCCGCCATATTGAACTTTCTTATTTATGGCCCCATCTTCATGAAATTTGGTAGGTGGCTTCCCTGCGCTAACCGAAACCAATGTACGTACTTATTTCGGTGGTATGATGCCACTGTCAGCCGCCATATTGAACTTTTCAACGGTCTTTGTTACTTATGGGCCCATCTTCAAGAAATTTGGTACGCGGGTTCCCAACGTTAACTGAATCCTACTTACGTACATATATACGTCCATAGCCTACAGCTCGTTCACCGTGTGAGGCGGCGTTGGGGTCCCCATCCCAACGCCTCCCACGTTGTTGGCTGCCTGCATATATAAGGCCGTCCATCACTCCAATCTCTAAATTCCCTTCCTTGCTTCGCCACGGGATTCACGTCTCCCTGCTGATAACTACAGCCTTTTTATTTAATCCACGGCTTCTCCTCTGTTTTATTGTTCATTTATTAAGATTATAGTTATTGTGTATTTTAGACTTACTTTACATTGTTCAGGTACCCATTTCCTTTATCATTCCAACCGTACCCCCATTAGCATGTCTATCGAGGTGATCACCATCGATCAAAGAACTGTCACTTACCGAGTGGTTTCCATGCCCATTGATGGCGCCTACCTTTTCCATTCTCTGTGTTACATATTTCACGGCCATATCAGGCTCACTCTTGATATCCGGAGGAACATTGTGTCTTATGTATTAAATGACTGGGACAGGTTCAAGGTGTGGACTGATGACGGTACAGGAGATAATTATACTACACAGGAGCATTATAAGAGTGAAATGCTTAAGCCCTTCACCTATGCATCTGCATGTGAGTTGATGGCTGCCGCTGAATTGTTCGGTTGTCACTTTCAAGTGTACCGAAATGGCCAAATATTTTACACCTTTCGACAACCGCCAATGCCTCTTAAACATCTTAGATTGACAGGTGACGATTTCAGTAGTGGACACTTTGATGTTTATGAATGTTTAAACTCTCAAAAGCTGGATGTGAAGTTATCGATGAAACCGGTTGTATACTTACAACGCTTGACAGATGCCGAATGTCTCTTCAACACAAGTCCTACAAATACTGTCGTAATTGAAACAAACCATGAAACTCAAACCGATTATGACAGCAGCAATCCAAGCTGTGAGATTTGAAACAAGATTACTGTTCACATGGCCAACTGTACGTTGCATGCTCAAGAGTAAGCTCAGCACACAGCTTGGTCATATTATAACCAGAGGGCCGAACTCACAATGTAGTATACAAAGAGATCCTTAACAAATAATTATTGGTATATTTTCCCTCAGTTTAAAAAGGTTTAATTTTCTTCTTAATAAAAATTTTAAGGCAGTACGTCGCCGCTGCGAAGCACGGGTATTTTGCTAGTAATATAATAAACATATTTTGCTGCATTTCACCTTAAAAATTATATTGTCATCATATGTAAATACACTCTTTATAAAGTGGCTCAGGTAGTGCGATAGATAGATAGATAGATAGATAGATACTTTATTAATCCCAAGTATTATAACTGTAGTGCAAGTTTACAGTGGGGTGATTGTACTTATAAGTACAAACAGTTCTACAAGGAGCAATTGATTGAGTGTGTTTATAGTTCTTGGGATGAAACTGTTTCTGAACCGCGAGGTCCGTACAAGAAAGGCTTTGAAACGTTTTGCCGTGGCTGAGACAGCGTGTACTTGAAGCTGTATACCGATAATTCTCTTTCCGATCAGCTGCTGCTGTGATTCACACTCAGATACAGTGATATAAATACTCTGAGTGGTGCAGTGAGAGTAATATGGAAAAAGATGATTTGCTGTGGCAACCCTAACGGGAGCAGCTGAAAGAAGAAGGTGCAGTTAGAGTAACAATGCTAAACCAGTTATGGTATTTGGAATACTATGGCTATTCCCTGGACCATTATATTGTTACAAGTTAATTACAATCAGATGCGTTACACTAATAAACAATATGCGGTTAGTTTCAGTGTATTTATAAAGCCGCGTCCGGAAAATAAGGTGTAATCACACAGGAACAGTAGCACTGCTTTGATGCTGGGTGCCGCCAGTCTGCAAAACCGAGCGGAGAACTTGCGTACAACAAGGTATGAGGTACCGTGGAAAAGTGCGTGGCCAAGTGTAGGTTTTATACATCGCAATTTGAACGTGGAAAAGTTCTTACGCAACATTTATGTGCGTACGCACCGTTTATACATGAGGCCCCAGGTCCTTGAACAAAACACCAACTAAACCATAGGACACATTCCTACAACAAGGAGTGTGATTTTACATAACTAGCAAAGCTGATAGGCTCAGCCAAGTGTGAGATGTCTAAGGCTCACAAGTAAAATTAATATTGTTTTCTAATTTATTATAAAGAACTGCTGAATGACAAACATACTGTAAGTAACTAAATTATGAATTGTCATCAGCTGCCACATTGAAAACACTACCCTTTACTTATATTCCACCATCATTTTGTTGTGTTAGGCAGTTAGGAGAATTTGTAACCTATACTATGGTTACAGTGCTTACTTTACCATAAACCATACTTTTTTGTATGCCTAACTGTATATAGGAGCAGTAGAGATGTCTGTCTGGCTTAATTTGCTTTTTTTAATGCTGGAGGTGATGCAGTAGTTACGTTACTAATTACTTGTATTTTAACGTTATAGCAGCTACCATGGTTTTGTTTTATTTTGTTTTCCATTTCTTTTTTTTGTTTGATTTTTAAACTTGTGCTAGGTCTGTTCTGCAAGGACTGCATTATGATGATAATTTGTAATTGTTAATATTACAGTCTAATATTTAGTTCACTACTTTATGGGGGTTCAGGTGTGGACTCTGCACATTCTACGCACACTATGTCTCTTGGCATGTCAGAGGACTGGGTCCCTGAAGTGTCTGATCTTAGAATTGTTTGGGGAGGTCAGGTGGGAGAACATTTAAGGGATGTGGAAGAGTGAAGGTAAAGAGAGCATGATAGTTTTTCTGTGTTTTCCTCCAATGTTTTTTTCAGTTTTTTAACAAGATGCATTGGCCAACAATGCCACATGTAAAACAGGAGATGAAACTAAATTTTATAGTATATTTCTTTAATTTAGTTTTGAAAAATGTTTACTAGATTGCAGAAACAGTATTATTGTGATCAATTAATAAACCTGGAAAGGTCCCAATCACAGTTTCATGAGAAAAAAGTGCTCTCACATCTCATCTCCTTAAAGGCTGAGAAAGCATTCTTGCAGGAAATCCACTTAAACAGTAATGATCCATTTTAGCTTAAAAAAGACTGGGTTGATTAGATTTTTCACTTTATGTATGGCAAGACACCCAGAGCTGTGAAAATTTTGATTCATAAAACAATCTTCATAGGACTCTGCCTCTGAAATCGACATAATAAAGCAGATCCAACTCCCACATAGAGCAAAGATGATCCCGTAAAAATGGGCAGTAGCTTTAAATTTGAACACCTGTCCACTATTATCAAGAAGGCTCACCGTATTTTTAACATCCTTAGATGTCTGAGGAAAGCTATAAATATCTCCATTTATGCTCACCAACTTTACGGATATACAGTGGCTTAAACTCATATGAGACCTGTTCAGATGCAGTAGTTAGGGTGGTGAAGTTGGATCAAAATATTGCTGGTACAGTACATAGACTGCAGCCATTCTTCATAGTAATTTTCCTTCCTCCAGTGTTCTGGCAAACAGTACAGGAATATTAGCACTTGCTAATCCTTGGGTCATAAGCCTAGTTAACAGCCCTTACACTGACACCTGCTTGTGTTTTCTTGTATATCCTCTGTCATCATCATATTTAATGTATGGTACACAACTTATTTTATGCTGTTGGTACTATACTACTTTCACTAGAAGACAGGTAAGAATTTCAATGGAATATTTACAGTACTTATGACGATAATTTTTAAATTGGAACATTATCCATGTTCCAAAGGTTAGGATAATCATAAACCATACAAACATTCCAGATAGGCCAGTTCCTCTGAATTGCTGTTTCATGATCAGCCAGTGTTTAGAGTTTACTAACTAAAACATGTTTTCCATTTGCAGAGTGTTCATATGATATATGCTAAAGCAGTTAACAGCTGTGCTCAGAAAAAAGTAGTAAAGTGAATGTCAGCTTGCATTTCCTTATATTTTTCTTCTTTCCTTAAAAACTAGCTCAGGAGGTCACAAAATTCCATAGTCTGATCACTGCGACTGACATAACATCTACTACTCATGGTCCAAATTTTTAAACAATGCAACTAATATCAGTGCTCACATGACAAAAGTAAATACTGTATGTATAAATGTATAAATAAGTGGATGAGGTATCTGTGAGGTGGGATGTGGGGTCTCAAAGTAAGTAAATTTTAATTTTTTTTTATTTATTTGTTTTTCAAATTAAAGCTACTTTCATGCTGAACAATATTACAGTGCCATCAATAGTAAAACATTTCTTCCTGGTTAACATTAAATAACAGTATAAAAACATTTGTAAATATATAATTATTTTCTGTAAAAATGATATCAAGTATTCAGTACATCAGAGCACCCCTTTGTGTGTTTAAAAATGAAAATTGTTCCAAAGTAACAACACAGTTGCAAACAGTTGATACATTCATAAGTTACGCATTCTACAGACACAGTGACAAACATGCACACTGAGAGGTGGAGTGACTGATGGATGCACACACTTCAACTCAACATATATTGTCATTCATCAACATACATAATATATGGTTGAACGAAATTTTGTTCTTTTAAGTCCCAGGTGCACAGGCAACATAACATATATTTAACATACACCATAACACTACCAAAACCAGTGCAACAATAAAATGTAAAAAAATAAAAGATTGCAGGACTGTGAAGCTCAAACATGCTCAAAAGCCATAGTAAAGTGTAGAGTATCAGTACATAACTGGGGAAATCTTATAGGTATTGTAGCCTACAGATGGGACTCCTGCCACCCAAAACCCAAAACGGACAGATGTAGGACACAAGTTTAGGATGCGTGCTTTTATTCGTTTTATTTTTTTTCAGCACAGTTCAAGCACTAGAACACAGCACAAAGCTGTGATGTGCTGAAGAAAAACACTTTCTTTTCTTCTTCTTTCTCTTCCTCTCCTTTCACTCTTTTCACCTCCATCCTTCCTCCAACAAGCTTTGTCCACTGCCTCCCAACTTTGGCTCCTCGAGTAGTAGTGGCTGGCTCCTTTTATAGGACACCTGGAAGTGCTCCAGGTGTCCAACGACCTTCTTCGGGCAGTACTTCCAGGTGCGGCTACAAACTTGATAATGACATCGGATACAGACTTGGTGGTGCAGGTGTGGGTGAGCAGCATGAACAATAGTGGGCTCAGGACACATCCTTGGGGAGGATGCCTCTGATCAGCCTGGTAGTGCTTAATGTTCTCCTGCCAATGCACACCGACTGTGGCCTTTCTATCAAAAAGTCCAGAATCCAATTACACAATGGATTGTCAAGGCCCAGCAAAGAGAAAGGTTCCTCACCAACTGCTGGGGAATGATAGTGCTGAATGAAATCAACAAACGGCAATCAAATATACGTATCCCTGGTGTTCAGGTGAGACAGTACAGCGTGCAAGGTATAAGAGATGGCATCAGTGGAACGGTTCGGAGGGTAGGCATACTAAAGTACGTCCAAAAAGGTGGGGAGGATGGAGCATATTTGCCTTTTTTTCTAGCCGTTCAAAGCACTTCAACACGATAGGAGTCAGCGCTACAAGGAGGTAGTCATTAAGACACGTCACCTTTGACTTCTTTGGTACGGGAATAATAATATTTTTGAAGCACGTGGGGACCACAGCCTGACTCAGAGAGATGTTAAAGATGTCTGTGAGGACATCAGCCAGTTTGTCAACACAGTCTCTAAGCACATGCCCTGCAATATTGTCTAATCCTACAATTTCTGAGGATCGACTCTGGAAAGCATCCTCCTTATATTCGCAGAAGTTATTAAACATGTCAGGGAGGCAAGTATCAGTGCTGTTGGGCTATGGTGAGATTTTATAATCCATTAAGGCCTGGATGCCCTGCTTCAGCCATCAGCCATGATTTCTGGTTTGCACATATAATGATATTTTTCCCCCCAATAGTGCTATTCTCAATGCACCCAATCACAGAGTCCAAATATTCCTCTAAGTTAATATCACCTACTCACACACACATACAAACATTACTGTAAAATGGTGATAGCGTATTTAGATATAACTAAAATATACAAATCTATCAAAGTTACACACCAGTACAATAGTTTCTCCCTATACTACATCTCAGACTGGTAAAAAACAACATAAGAGTGTCCTGGACAACAAATATTGAAAACAACTTTACATAAACATCAAGAAAAGAATTATATTATAAAGTAGACAAAAATGTAAAAATAGTTTCTATGGATATGTTGTAAAAAAAAAAAAAAAAATAGAAAATAAAAGGTGACTATGTTTAATTAATTTGACAGGGTTAACAATAGACCACAGAAAAAAATAATACAAGAAATAAAACCACAAGAGGGTCAACACTGCACTGTAGCAGCACTTCCAGTTTACTGATAGGGAAGCTGTTGTTTAAGCTATCAGGAAATCTGGGTATGTTACATGTAATTTATTTTTTTTTTATTAAAGATAACGGTATCTGTTACAGAAGAACCCCTTACTATATTCAGCTTTATCAGCCCAGAGTTCCAGAAACCAGAATGGAGAACTAAAACCCTGAGTTTGCAACACTGGACATTCAACTGTTGAAGTATGTTCTGTTTTAACTAAAAATGATAATCTAATACCAGTCTACTAGGGCAGATGCAAGACTTACCCTCTTCTACTGTAATCTCATGAATAAGGGCAATATAAATGCTACAAGAAGAAACAAGCCTATAGAAATGTCAATATTTTTTGAGTGGACAATGTCACAGTAATTTAAATGCATGTAAAACATAAAAATATAGAACAAGTTTAATAATACTTTGAAAACATTTGTTAAACTTGAAATTTAAACAAAAAAATTTAAAAAGAGCCTTTATCATTCTAACTAATATTTAAATAAATCACCAAAGCCGTAAAAGCAGTACTCTTAATTAAAGAAATTATGCTTCTCTCTAACTGCAAGAACTTTTTATATTACTAATTGCAGAAGAGGATTATAGATATTTTTTCAGCTTGGCAATATAATTTTTCTTTTTAAATTATTTGAACAATAGAAAACTGACTTTACATTTTCTGGTTTCTAAAGTAGTTATTAAAAATGGTTTGTCTCCTGCTTTTGTCAGGGAAAGAGATTTGAAACAATTGTCCTCTGGCAAACATGCCTTAATGTTGTTATCCTTTAATTATTTGAAATGGTAGGCATCATGGAAATCCTGGTTATGCTGTGAACCATAGAAGGCCTATGTCCCCAAAAAGACCAACTTCTAACTAGCTGACAAAACCAAAAACATTCAAAGAGGTACATCTTGCTGTGGGGTGATGTGAATAAAAAGCAAACCACCTTAGGATTAAGCATTGGCCTCAAATTGCTTGTGACTACATTTGCAGAAGGACCACATACAGTGCCGGATTAAGACGAAATTGGGCCTGATGCTTCAGCACAAAAAAGGCCTATTTTTTCTCAGCATTGGTGCATGTGCATTCGGCACTCACCATACATGCGCACTCAGACCGACTAAGGAGCCTTAATTGCTTGCGACGCCACCAGCCAGCCTTTATTGAACATGAATAATAATAACGACATAATATTGTAATAACTCGAGATTAACATCAAACATCAAATGTAACATCAACATTCAATAGCAATTGTCTGAAAAGTGCACTTAATGCATAAAACCTAACAATGAAATACACAAAATTTCACAATTCTCTTACGAAACAGAGTAAGAAAAAATGAATTTGCAGAGATATTGGGTCAAAGTGACTCAGTTCAAGCTCTTGAGGGTAAAAATTTGTCCACAATTTAAATTTCATAATAGACCAGAATCCTGTTGAGGATTTTAAAAATTCTAAATATCCATGCTGGGCCCGTGGGCGGCTTTTAGTTTTACCTTTACAGATAACCATTTAAATAGCCATCGATTTTTACTGTACAACTAACTTTCAAGGTGAAAAATTTACTACGTGGCACTTATTGAACAATAATAAAGTGGCAAGAATCCCCAAGAAATTGCAAAAAACGCAGCTAAATTGCAGTACTAAGTAAACTGTTTAACGTAAAATTGATAGCATTAACTTGAAATCTTCAGTTAACAATAAACACAACGATGTTATAGTTACATCACAAGAGAGAAAGAACAATAGTAACTGTATAATAAGTAACACTGTGTCTAGGCGTCCGAAAGTCGGACTCCAAATTTCATTCTAAGAATTACTTTGAGGTTAATATAGCAAAGGAAAACTGTTCAGCTTCCGGAAAATTCTTGTCCGTTTTCATCTGGGCCTATTTCAGGAATGAGCCTAATGTTGAAGCATCAACAGCATCCACCTTAATCTGGCCCTGACCACATACTACATCCTGCAGCAGCCCAGTGAGTACCGATTAAAAAAGTTAGGCTATTTGTCTTATCACTCATTGTCACCTATATTGCTAATTATAATCAAGTAATGTACAGATTGTTTTGAGGATTTACTAAAATATAAAAAAAAAAAAAATAAAAATAAAAAAAAACTACCAGGTATACATTTCTTGATGTATAAGATTTTCTCATTATAACACAGCATTCGGAGTTTCGCATTGGTAATAGACATTTACCTAATAAGAAAGGAGACATTTAGCTTTAAGGTCTAATTAAAATTACTTGTTTATTATATAATGTGATTGTGTGCAGGTCAACTTTTAGCTTTCACTATTTTAACCAACAGTCTTTATAACAAAGGGACAGGTGTCACAACATTCTGCAATCGAATATTTTAAATCTAATATCTAACTTCGGCCTATAAGCTTTGAAACATCCTAAGTGAATTTGGTATAGAAATAAAGAGTTACCACCAGACAGACAAAAGCATTACCTTCAGTATTATTAAGCAGGTGCTCTATAAACTTGCATAGGGCCGGAATAATAAAAACATACTGCAGATTTTTTTTTTTTAAATTAGAAACACAAATATTTACCTTTATTGTCTTTCAAATTGCCCTTCCAAATATAGTCCTGTGTGAAACTTGGTCAGACTGATTTTGCATTTCTTCAAACAATGCTAATTAGTTGGGAAACTAATTAAGCTGTGCTCATGTGCTATTGTGAATGTTCCTAAGTTTCTTTCACTTTATTACAAAACCCAAAAAAAATAAAGTTTGGAGACTACAGTAGAAAATAAGTACATGATTTTTTTGGCTTTGTTTTGGAAAAAAAAGCAAAACGTTTCAGGAAAATCGAATGGCTGTATTTTTGCCCTCCTCCTTAGGCTACAATGTGTTTATATGTTAATGTAAAGAGTTCTCAATCTGGCTAAGTTTGCCATATTGTTTTAACTAGGAGAAAGAAACACAGAAGATGTCTTTTTAAATGCTGCTGATTAACTGCTGGACTGAAACATTATGCTAACTTGTCAGCAGACAATTGCATGATCTTTCAAAGTGATACAGTATGTTTTCAAACCACTGACCCTTTCACTTTCTGACGTCTTCTGTTGGCATCAACTTCAATGCTTTGTTTGCCAATTACTCAAGAGGTCAAATTTTAAAACAAAGTTTTGTTTTATATATATTTATATTTTATATATTTATCTATTTTATACACTCTACACCTTTTGATACCTTGCATTCACCCCATACTGCATGAAAGATTATAGAGACAAAGTCTTCAAAGTAAAGAATTTGAGAAAGTTGTCTATTCAGCTGGGAAATGATATGAAAAATGAGAGGGCATGAACAGAATTAAGAGACGAATGATGAAATGCTTAGGTAAACATTATAACCAAATTTTTTTTTTTTTTTTTTAAAAAGGGTTGGAATAACAAAAAGAAACATGCTTGGTGCCCATCTTGATGATGTGATTACATGTCAATATCCTGCACTAAACATTTCAAGGAGATTGTGCCTGCCTTAGAAACTATAGAATAATGAAGAAGAGCAAGAAATGTCAGAGTTCCTAAAGGTGATGAATGTGGAAATCCTTCTAAATTCATGTTGAAGATCTCTATTAAAATCCTGGGTGATGTCATTAAGAAATTTCAAGAATCTGAAAGAGCACCACCTGTCCATCTAATTGAGGAACAGCCCCCTGCCTGTAAAAATGGCAGAGATAGGCAGTTTGAGTGTGAATTATTCCTATTGTTTAGTGGAATATGTATTATGCTTTGTTATTGGGGTGTTTTGTTTTAATTATTATTGCTCTTGTTTAAAGTATTTTAATCATTGGACTGTGTTTAGGGACTTGTCTAAAAGGCAATCCACAGCAGACAACTCCTTATGTCTTTTTTCTGTTCTTCAGAGCTTTTCCATCTTTTATGTAATTTTTGAAAACAAAACCTTTAATTTATATTTTATATTATTTATTTTAATTTATTATTATCCTTGTCTTGAGGGTTTTTTGAGATTTTTTTTTTTTCCTTCTTCTCGAGGCTAACATCACTTTTAGGCCTGTGAAGCCTCAGCCAGGCCACCAGAGTGCAGAGTTAGCCAATCAGAGTGAGGCAAATTCCAGACAGATAGGGAGAGGGCAGCCCTGGCAAGATAAGCAATTTTGAGGCTTCACACCATCATGACAGTAATGTGAGCAACTCAATCGCATTTTCAATCTCAGTTATGATAACTTAAATCAATCTCAACTTTCCTTTTTTTGGTTACAAATACCATTTCAGGCCAAAAACCTCCCATTAGCTTTATCAGACCACCGGGCTTTCCGCCACAAGTATCCTCAAGAGGCATTTTTTAAAACACATTTTGCGCACTAACATAGTTGTCATAAGAAAGACCAGTTATTCATGAACATCATTAATTGCAGAACTCAGTGACCTCTGTTAGTCAGAGTCACAATTGGTCTTGAAACTGTTTCCATAAGAATTGCTCTTGCTGTCTAACAAATTTCAGAAAAGCAGCCATGCCTAGGCAGTAGGACAGTCTAGGGAATTTTTGTTATTTAAACATCTCAGTAAAATGATCTTCAGTCTGAACTGACCTTTTTGAACTTTTCAAATATGTTAGAATACTGATTCAATAATATCAGATAACTTGCAGACACAAAATACCAAATAGTCTTTGTTTTGAAACTTTCACTTGAAAGTCAGTAGCAAACTGAGTAATCTTAAACAGAAAGGGGGAATAAATCCACATTGACCAACCTAATGCGGGAAATACACTAATTTCTCAAACAGGTAGAGTTCATCAACAACTTTCATGACACCTCTGATAATACATATTAGCAAATTCAGGCTTACCATCATAAGGAGCATGAACTGTTTTTTACTCTGAAAATGTCTTAACAACAGCATAATAAATGTCAGTATTTAAAAGACCACTTCTTGCCAATGCAATTCTGACACATCTTGTCATGAATAGAAAGATGAAGCATCATCTTTTACTATTAGTCTTTTAGGCAATAATGAATAAGTAGACTGAAGCAAACAGAACAGTAGTCCATTAACCCTATGGCTGTTTATTTTCAACTTGGTTCGCTATGTTCAAATGGCTTATTTAATAGAAGTGGTATATTGGTATATAGCTACATGACACATATGAACATTTTACAAGCAAATCTGATTTTATTTTTAATTACTCTATTGTGAGAAACAAAAACAAATACATAATTTGCAAAGATTTACTGCAGAAGTGGCAAGGAATGGGATATCTTTGAGGCATGAAAAATAGGTTTTACCCTTAAATGGAATTCTGTGGGATCAGTGGGTAGGTTAAACTTACTACATTTACAAAGTGACTGAACTTTTGTTTTTTGTTTCATTATAATTACATTTAAAAATATTTAGTTTGCAACTTCTGGAAAATGACTAATTAATATTTTGAGCATAGAAACACTTTTATGACACTGCATGGCTCCCTCTGTTGGGTAAATAATGATTTTCATGTAGTGTACGTGGAATATACTATATTATCTTCACTTGAGTGTGCTGTAATTTGTTGTTTCTTAAAAATAAATAAATAAAAAGAGAAATATCAATTAATGTGAAGAGTGACATATACAAGTCAAGACATTAAATACAATTTCATAATACATTATATTTCCCCAGATTTTGGAATTATAGTCAAACACCAAAGCTGAAATGACTATTAAATTGCAGATGTAAAATGTGAAACCTTTAGAAATGCAGTAGCATAGTCATGTCTGACAATAATTAAAATTGGAAAATGTCAAGAATTAATTGACTTCAAGCAAACAATCAGAGCACTACAATTAGTTCCAATAATGTTAGGGAATGTAAATCTGCAGCAACTAATGGCAAGTAACCCTACAGTCATGAAATGTTATTCACAGACAAAAAAGTTTTTTTAAGGTGAATAAAGTATATTCTATTGAAGAGAATTCTGGCGAAGCTACATAGGAATACAATCATTAAATCAGTAAATATGTTCCTAAAATAAACCTCAAGAAGGCAACATCAGCTGCATTCAGTTTAATTAGCTGTACAGAACTTAACAAGTGAGACCTATAAATAAAGAAATCTTATTTTAAATCTTATGTAACATAAATATATAACTGTGTACATCACCTTCCTTCCTTCCAGATTTTACTTATTGTATTCCCGTCAAAAGCTGCAGGATTGCCATATAAACTATATAACCTCCATGACATGGAATTAAAGTACTTGAAAAAGTCATCATAATTCTTTTGCAAGCTCTTGCTTCAACAGCCTAAGAAAGTAGCAGTTTTAGCTATCAGTTTTTAAATCATATTCTGCATTTTTATACATATTTCGTCTGTTTCCCCCCATAACCACTTTAGGACTGTGGTGGTAATAAGACTGTGGCTAAAGTTTGCCACATTTTTATTTTTTACCTTTTGTGGTACATGTGTGTTAAATCAGAAATAATTTGCTACTTCAGTATTAGCAGTGCATACCGTGATGTTTCAGAAAATAAATATTCATTAAAACAGTTTATGAGCAAACATTTTCAGGGCAGGTTTCTTGTGGCAATGTTCAAAGCGATCACATCACAAGATCTGCTGCCATATACAGGGTTTTGGTGAGTGGTAAACTGGTAGAAATTTGTGAAACAGTAGAAATTTTAATTAATCATTTTTACTACAGTAGGGTGCATAAAGAAGCTGCCTTTGTTATTTGTCGCAAAAGAGATATTGGCGGGGAGTGCACATTCCATTACTTTCTGACACAGCTGGCATTTCACACAGCGCACAACTACAACCCAAATGCCACCACAACTGATTACAATTGCAGCTGTGGAGCTTAAACAGAAGTCCCATTCCACCAAATTATCCCTGAATTACATCTGCCCAACCCCCATTTCACTCTCCAAAATTTTTAGGTTTGATGGCATCTTCAGACTTTGAAGAGGAACAAATCCTCAACCCTTGTGTTAGTTGAGAAGCTAATAAAACAGAGCATGGTTGTTTAACTTCAAACAATGATAAAAATGACCAAACAATGATGAAAATGATACAGTTGCTATAAGAACCCCATTGGTTTACTGTCAGTCATATCCTGTGTGATATCCCAGGTGGCTCTTTCATACTGTGTCTTGCATTGTCCTTCCTTATTAGCAATGCAGAGGGACAAAGTGGTGATGGTGGTGAAAGGCAGAGGTCTTTACTGAAAAAGTGCAGGCTGATGACTAAGACTGGGAAACATCAAGCAAAAAAGAGCCAATAAATGCAATTTTTCACAGGCAGCAATTACAGTTCCTGAATCATTCAGAGCAGTGTCTGCAGCCCGGGACATCTAGGGGCATGTTAGACCTGTCTGATGAATCCACAAAAAGTGAATGCTACCATATATAGACCAACCAGGGTTAAGAATATCACTAGCATGCCCAAGTTTCATTCCTCAATCCATAAATTGAGACCACCACTTTTAAGACATGTTAAAAATAGTGTCACCCATATCACTAGGCTCCTGTTATTTTTTGGTTTAAATTCATTGTTTGTTTAGATAAGTGGTGTTGTCTTTGGATTTAAAAATATAGGAATTTGTTTTAAAATTATTCAGTCTCCCTGGTGAAAAATGCACTGCCGCCTTATTAGACTTTTATGCAAGAAAAATGTGTTCATATGCTCAATCGTGTAGATGAAGCACTATAATACTACAACAAACCTACAAAGTGTTTTTTTTCTTTCTTTTCGTTAAAAATGAGTTTGATCCTGCTTAAAAAAAAAAGGAAGAAGTGTTTGTAAATAATTTTGGCTAACTTTAGTTACAAATGAGACCTATTTGTGGTAGTGCTGCTGCTTTGCCGCAAGGAGATTGTGGGTTCGCTTCCCGGTTCCTCCCTGTGTGGATAGCACAGAGTACTGAGAAAAGTGCTATATAAATGTAATGAATTATTATTATTCATTTTAGTCCTGTATTTCAACCTAATTCACACACTTGAAAAAATAAAAATTTGTAAAAATTAACTAATTATAAGAAACCTATAATGATCCCTTAGTTTTCTTGTACTATCAAGAATATCTATTCTAAGAATTTAGATGTAAAGTCGCAGAGTAAGTAACAAACTATTATTGCATAAATGTGATCAAAGCATTTTGGGATTGACTAGGAATGTTAACGACCAATGTTATGCTGAATGCTCTAACATGAAAAGTTTAAAATAACTAATCTTATCCATTAATTCAAATTTGTCTTGGAAATATAATTGCCTTTATGAGTCTCTATTCAGAGATGCAGTGCAACTTTAAAACATGTTTTTTTATTTAAACAGACATGATATATTTTAAACAACACATTATTTTACAATTACTGACACCTTAAGAAAAAAAAATGAAATAATCTAAATGTAGCTCAGTTCGGTGGCATTTTGCATGAAAGGCTGATAAAGTTTGCTCCATGTTATGTAATACTCTGCTGAAATACAAACTTAAATACATCTAAAGCATCAGTGCCAACCATGTTTTCAAAGTAAAACTAAAGGCTGTTGGTCATATTTGGATCAAGCTGCTAAAAAGTTCCACAACCACAAGAAAAGAAAGCAAATATCATCAAAATGAAAAAATTCCCAGTATTTAAGAAGAACTTAATAATGTTGGACACATTTTTGTGCTAATTTAAAACAAAAAATCCTGGCAAAAGTATTCCATCATGATGTAAATAAAAAAATAAAATGCTGTATTTAAAGGTCCTTGGCATTTCCACTACAGGTGATGAAGTACATAGGCAAAACCTTCTCCTTGATTAAACAATAACCCAAGCAAAAACATATGTGGACAAGACTTGTGTTCGTTTTTTCTTTTTCACAACAGAATATCGATATGTTTGAGTGTTTTTGTTTTTTTTTGTTTGGACTGAATGAACCTCTGATAATAATTACAAGAATATTAGTAAATAAAATAACTACTTAGACGTTACCTGGCAAAAGAAAGAGAATACAGAAGTATTTGAAAAAATAAAAAAATTTAAAAAATCAGGAACTGTTAAAAGCTTGTTAATGATTATCTTTTCCTCAGATGTTTTAAACATAAAAAGCTAGACCATTACAGCTAGAAATAAACTTTATACCCATGATTTGCCAAAGAAGACATGTTTCAGCGTGAAGTAAAATAACACAATAAAGTTACAGTAAAACGCACCTTGCACCCACATGGTGTTTTTCAGAAACAGTTTAAGCAGAGTAATGAAAGTTTTATTCCTAACCCCTTCTTTTTCAGCATGAGGTGTGGACTGAATGATCTTACAAATGCTGAACGGTAGCAGAGCAATTTTTTCTGAATCACTGTGCCATACATCAACCCAAATTATTATTTATTTTCCACCAATCAAGTTGTAATAGAGCAGCAAAGCAAATAAGCAAGACATGCTAACCATTGAGCAAAATGCATAAAACAAAAGGGAAAGAACTGATCCAGAAGCTAAAACTGTCTGCTATCACATATAAATTAACATATTCTGAGGAAAGTTAAACTATGCAGTACATAACAGATGACTCTGCCCAGGGAGAGAGTTAACTGTCATTAAGATGGCCCCATCTACAGCCCTGCCAAACCAAACAAGGAAACTGGTACTCTGCTGCTAAGAAGCTGGTGGAGGAGAATTAACCATTAACTGCAAAAATTTAGAGCAGCAACCTTTTAATGCCCTTTGATTTCATCCAAGTGCAAATCATGCTCATTGGTAGCCAAAAGAAGCACTGCTATCAATACCCTTATGCTACTTACTTTGTATGCTCAGCATGTTTCTAAACATGTTACTAAACTAGCATGCAACCTTAAAAAAAAAAAAAAACTTTAAAAAAATCCTAGCTTTTGCCATAAGTCAAACCCAACAGCTGTTGAGCAGTATTTACAGTATGTAGCTGTGGTTCTTTGGCTTTGTTTCTGGTCACAGTCACGCTTTATAAAGGAAGTTACCAACATATAAACTTGACCGATTCTGACAGGCTACTTCTGGAAACAACTTCTCAAAATGTGTACTATTGATGCCTTTACCAAATAAGCACATATGTAAGATGGGTGACAACCTAACTGTTACTCATGATGCCTTTTGCAGTTCCACAACAGCTAATAGTTAACATTTTTACTATTATAAAGGAAACACACCTACACTACTTAGGTTTATGTGTTTTCTTTTTAACTAAGATTGAAGTAAAGAACAATTTGTTAAACTAGACAAGTTTAAAAAAAAAAAAAAGAAAAAAACAACACTACAGCTAAAGTAAATAAATAAATGTCAGACATTTTTCATTAGGTTTTCAGCCACATACATATACTGTGATCAAAAAGTTATGAAAAATTAATTCTGAGCTACTGAAGCATGTTCACTACTGTTTTGTACTATTTGCAGAACTGCAGCAACAGGGTCTTTTTATATATATTTCTGCCTTCAACAATATATTTTCTACAAGTAGGTGTAAGATGGAAATGTACAATTAGTAATCCACCTTAATAAAGGATAAGTGTTTGTGTGTCTGTCCTTTTTAGTAATAAAATGCATTGCATTTGTCATTCCAATAGATAACATTTCACAAATATTAAACACTGCTTTTATGAATCCCATACCAAATGGCATATAACCGAGACATATTCATTTCACGGTGCACTGGCCACATTAACGCTAAAGTCTGCGTTGATTACTTAGATATCAACCCCTCTTGGACAGGTAGCACAGCTAGTTCTAAATATATAAATATAAAATAAAAGCTCAGTGGCTATTTCTTACTAACATTATACATTTTGAAAACCCAAGTCTAATCAACTAACTGTGTAGATGGTGCACATATTCCTTAGTTCTGCAAGTTTCTTTTATGGATTTTGTTTTTACCTACATCTCAAAGTTCAGTGCAACTGGAATCCAGAAATTGGCCTGCCATAATTGAGTAGGGGAGGACTTCTGAGTGCTCCTTGTGATGGACCAGTGCCCTGTCCATTGTTTTCATTACTGCATTGCCACAGATGCTCTTGGGATAGGCATCAGACTCCATAATCCACTAAACTGGACAAGGTGGGTATAGATAATAGATTAATGGAAGTTGCAATATTGCTTTCATAAATGTGTTAATTTATATCATATTTCTGCGAAAATGAATTCAAGGATGCTAAACTAAACTGCCATATATATCTATACTAATAAAAGGCAAAGCCCTCACTGACTGACTGACTGACTGACTGACTGACTGACTCACTCATCACTAATTCTCCAACTTATGTACATATATACGGCAATAGCCTGCAGCTCGGTCGCCGTGTGAGGCGGAGCTGCGTCCCTCATCGTCACGCCTCCCACGTAATTGAGTGCCTGCCCATATAAGGCTGTCAGTCAGCAGCAATCCAATAGACACGCTGCCGCTAAATATTCGCGGGTGAAGGACTGTACTTATGCAAATGAAGATGAGATGGTCAGGGATAGACTAGTGTTTGGCACATACTCAGCGAATGTGCGAGAGAAACTTTTATGTGCTGGGTCTTAGCTAACATTAAATAAAGCCGTGGACATCGAAAGATCGCACGACAAAGCACAAGCACAGCTGAGAACCTTCGATGCATGTACTCCAAGCGGCTCACGTGAACTGACTTTGCAGGACTGGCAAAGGTAAATGGCCGTATATATGTACGTAAGTAGGTTCCAGTTATGACCATTACGCGTAGAATTTTGAAATGAAACCTGCTTAACTTTTGTAAGTAAGCTGTAAGGAATGAGCCTGCCAAACTCGTATATCAAAGCAAATTTCCCCATAAGAAATAATGGAAACTCAGATGATTCGTTCCACAACCCAAAACTATTCATATAAAAATGACTAAGACAAAATATAAAGTAAA
Source organism: Polypterus senegalus (assembly GCF_016835505.1). Lineage (NCBI taxonomy): Eukaryota > Metazoa > Chordata > Cladistia > Polypteriformes > Polypteridae > Polypterus > Polypterus senegalus. The sequence continues at coordinate 269,900,160 of NC_053155.1, forward strand.
ATACATAATACAACTTAACCTGCACTTTACCTTTAAAAAGAATCATGGCGAGGTTCCACTGTATATATATATATGTGTGTCTGTCCTTTTTAGTAATAAAATATATATATATATATATACACACACACACACACACACAGAGTTGTCCTTGAAAGTTTGTGAACCCTTTATACTTTTCTATATTTCTGCCTAAGTATGACCTAAAAGTAGATAAAGAGAAGCCGGTTAAACACTAACGAAAAATATTATACCAGGTCATTTATTTATTAAGGAAAATGATCAAATATTACATATTTGTGACTGGCAAAAGTATGTGAACCTTTGCTTTCAGTATCTGGTACAGCAATAACTGTAACTAAACGTTTCCGGTAACTTTTAATCATTTCTGCACATCAGCTTGGTGGAATTTTAGCCCATTCTTCCGTACAGAACACCTTCAACTCTGGGATGTTGGCGGGTTTCCTCACATTAACTGCTCGCTTCAGGTCCTTCCACAAGATTTCGATTGGATTAAGGTCAGGACTTTGACTTGGCCATTCCGAAACATTAACTCTATTCTTCTTCAACCATTCTTTGGTAAAAACGACTTGTGTGCTTAGGGTTGTTGTCTTGCTGCATGACCCACCTTCTCTTGAGATTCAGTTCATGGACAGATGTCCTGACATTTTCCTTTAGAATTCTCTCATATAATTCAGAATTCATTGTTCCATCAATGAAGGCAAGCTGTCCAGGCCCACATGCAGCAAAACAGGCCCAAACCATGACTCTACCACCACCATGTTTCACAGATGGGATAAGGTTCTTTTGCTGGAATGCAGTGTTTTCCTTTCTCCAAACATAACGCTTTTCATTTAAACCAAAAAGTTCTATTTTGGTCTCATCCGTCCACAAAACATTCTTCCAATAGCCTTCTGATTTATCCACGTGATCTTTAGGAACCTGCAGACAAGTAGCAATGTTTTTTTTGGAGAGCAGTTGCTTTCTCCTTGCAACCCTGCCATGCATACCATTGTTGTTCAGTGCTCTCCTGATGGTGGACTCATGAACGTGAACATTAGCCAATGTGAAAGAGGCCTTCAGTTGCTTAGAAGATACCCTGGGGTCCTTAGTGACCTCACCAACTATTGCACGCCTTGCTCTTGGAGTGATCTTTATTGGTCGACCACTCCTGACCAAGTGTAATATTTTTGTCTCATTTGTTTAACTGGTTTCTCTTTATCTACTTTTAGGACTTGAGTGAAAATCTGATGATGTTTTAGGTCATATTTATGCAGAAATATTGAAAATTCTAAAGGGTTCAAAAACTTTCAAGCACAACTGTATATAACACTGTATTTTTTTTCCTTTGTGCAAATTCTAGGCCTGCTTTAAAATAGTTCATTTTGAGAAATTTGTTATGCAGCTCCTTTGGCATGGTTGACAACTGCACCTTTACTCCAGTCTGAACTACTAAATTCTAAAACTCCATCTATATGATTGTTAGCCTCTCTGTTGTGTCACTCACAAGTCTCCTTCTTGTTCGCACAGAATGTTTTAAGAGATTTTAGGTAGTGTCTGTTCAGTTTAATGCACCTTGTACTCCAGTGCTCACTGGTGCATTCAAACACTTGGAAATGGCCTTGCCATGTTTTGCTGATTTATGAATTTTTAACAATTTATTTCTAACTTTCAAAAATGCTCTATAGTAATTGTTTATCTTCCCATGAAAGCACAATGTAACATTTGAAAAGAAAAAAAAACACTGATACAGTTACATTTATTTGCTTAGCAGATGCTGTTATTCAAAGCGACTTACAAAAAAGGTCAACATCATCGAGTAACATCAGTCCAGGGACTGTTTGGGGACAAGTGTTACAGAACAAGGGAACTAAACTGATTTCTACAAGTGAAAAGCCCAAAATAAAATGAAAGCTAGTTACAAATCCCAGATTTACAATAATTGCTTGTATTTTGTTTTGACACAATACAAAGTAACAAGAATTTACTGATTTCTATAAACTTGTTGGTATCTTGTGGCTGGAATACAGGTTTTGTCCTAAAACTTTCCTCAAGGTACCTTAGCCATGCCATGTATTTGTTAAATTCCACCAATAGCACACTGGATTCAAATTAATAGAGTAGTGATTAGTCGAACCTGTGTACTAGTGGTGCAAATTAATAAATAAATACAGATTATTGGATGGCAGCCACAAATACTGGAGTGCCTCAACAAGTAGTCTGGCAAAGGCTAGGGTAACACCTTGTACCACATATAATATCATAATTTAGTAACACACCAAACTGGCTATGCAAGACATGGTGTTGATGTTGTCAAGAAAACAATTAGAAGAAATTTGGCAAGCAGAAAATAAAATGTAGTAGAAGACCCAAAAAGCTGTTTGCATGTGATGCGAGAACTTAAAGATCACTTCCTTAATGGACAAAAGGAAATCTAGTTAAGATGGAAGCACAGCATCTGGCAGAGTTACTTGGCATCAAAGAACAAGGTTCTACTAGAAGTTATGAACGAGTTTCTCTTGTAGGGTGTACTATAGTGAAGAATCTAGTCTTATGAAAAGACAGCAAGCAGAAGAAACTAAGGTACATTAAATACCATAAGGCATAGAGCAACAAGGAGTGGTAGAAAGTCTATACATCTAAGAAGTATACTAATAATGACAGTTAACAATGAGTAGACCAGACACACAGCCAAATTACTCTGAAGGCAGAAAAGTTGCAACTACTCCAGTGTCAGACCTATTCATTAGTAAACGATGGACTAAATAACCAAAATACCTGAAAAGGCTGAATGAAATTCAAAATAATGAAAAAAATAAAAAATTATGCCATGTAGCATATATAGATGCTTGGTATGTTTTAGAATTGCAATTTCTACACTGACCACAAAACACACAAACAGAAAAATAACAGCTTGCTTAGTTAGGATAGGAGTTCATCAAAAAAAAAAATAAAATCTGAATTTGTCTTGGTCTCCTGGACTGAAGTACATCATTAGTCATGTTGTACTGACCTATTGACAAATCATGCTGCTTTTTCTACTTAAACAGTTCATATTGTATTGTACTAAGTATGTCCATATTTAACCTTGCCATGCTTGATGAACCTTTTGACCAGATGCTTTAAACTGTCATTCATGGTATCATCCGAGAGGTGCAAAACTAAATTTACAGTTAATAAATAGCAGTTTTTCCTTTAAAATTGTAAGTTTGTTTAAAATGGTTAATTCTGGAGTTCACTTAGTTTATATAATGGATTATTTACAATACTTTAAACAACCTTTATGTTTTTGTACAGAACTTGTGCACTTCATCAGCAGAACAAAACCACAGCTGTTAAAATATAAACATTTAAATTACGAACACACAATGCTTCATCAGGGTCATACTATGACCAACGGACAGGCCTAACTGTCCTGACACTGATTTCAAATCAAGTCAAAGTATAATCATTCAATAGTGAATGATGGCCTAAAACAGAACAGGTTATGACACCAGAAAGTTTACAGCTCACATGAAATGTTTACACACACATACATATATATACATATATATACATATATATATATATATATATACATATATATATATATACATATATATATATATATATATATATATACATATATATATATATATATATATATATATATATATATATATATATATATATATATATATATATATATATATATATATATATATATATATATATATATATATATATATATATATATATATATATATATATATATATATACATTACACACACATACATATATATATATATATATATATATATATATATATATATATATATATATATATATATATATATATATGATTGCATTAGAAGATAGATAAGTGTGGTTATGTTTATTTAGTGACACAAAAATCTTTTTTTTTTTCCAAGCAAAAAACTGTGAAGTGGAAGGAGGAGTACGGATGTGTGCATCTGTGCACCCCACCTGGTACTGGCCATTTTCTTACATGCAATTCCCTCTGGGACCATGAATTGGATTAAGTAGGTTTAAGAATGCTGTGCCACATCCATCTATCAATTTTCTAAACCTGCTTATCCACAGTACAGTTGTATGAAACCTGGAGCCTGTCCCAGCAGGTATCAGGTGCAAGGCAGGAAACCATGGACAGTCCATCAGAGTGTTGTGCGACATTGCTTATAATAAAATTAATAAAAGAACTCCCAGCAAGGAAAGATGTATTGAAAATTAAAAGAGACTGAGGCCCTCAATTCTTAAACTGTAAAACTAATTGGATAATGAAGTCTAGCACATTAAACTCTGAAAGTAAAAAGAAAAAAAACTTGGTCTAATGTAAAATAGAGAAGTCACCATGAAGAATCACAAGTGTTACATTTTAACCAAACTCCTATATTGGGAAGTTAGACTGCAAAGATGACATTTGCCAGTTCCCATCATACAGCTGGCTAAACCTATATGCAAAAATAACCTCCAAATTTTCTTAACCCTTTGACTCCCTAATTTCTACTGAAATGGATTTTGAACAGTTATGTAACTGCACAGTCAACAACTGCAAAAGCATAACTGAAAAACCATAAAAGGGTTCCAGTCATGTAATAAATGAAACAATACTTTAATAGTGAAAAGGGCGAAATTCTAAAAATATATACATCTGAGATCTGCAAAATGTCGCTGCAACAACAACAAAAATAACAAATTTCCTTAAATTATGTGTTTTTAATTATTTCTTTACAAATCATAATCACCAGCTCACTTCATCAGCACATTACACATGTTGTGCCCATTATATTTTTTGGCTTTGGTAAATCCATTAAAAAAAACATACAAAACACCCTTTTACGTGTCAAGATTACTCATCAAAAAATGTGCTGAACAGTCTTGCTAGCTTGTCTCCCAATTCGTGAAAAGCAGTAACTGTAGGCAGCCCAAAGAGTGTCAAGAACCACACAGAAATAAATGCGTTGGTGGAGGAAAGAGAGCAATTTGCAAAACAAAGACTCGAGTGGTCTTCCTGTAGTTAATTAGCAGCAAAGCAAGCACACACATGGTTGTGAATGCACAGATCTACCTACTAAGGCTTGATATCGATATCGTGCTAATCAATCTATAAACCACCGTCATTTTAAACTGTACACAGCATCTCGAGTACGTTACTCTGTCTGTCCAGTGATACAGTCATACAAATTAAACAGATATTCAGATTACAATGTAACCAATGGTTGCAGCACATAGTCAGCAAATCGGCCCCTCTTAATGTAGGTTGTTATTTCCTGTCTTGATATCAAAACTGTAAAACAACTTGAACTAATAAATTAAGAAGGGTGTGCCAAATGAGGCAAATGGATCAAAAACAAAACGAAACGTGCCTGCCACCCCCTCAACGCTGTGTGTTAATCCAATCAAAGCTAATCCCTTAAGTGCTCTAAAGCATCATATCGAAATAACGGTTTGCAGACATCAGCGCGCAAGCAGGAAAAAGACGCTTCACTCGCTACAACCGGTAGCAGGAAAATGTAAACGTGTCAACATCCTGAAGAGCCTCTATCCATACATTCCTGCACCTATTTAAACAATAATAGATCGCATTAACCGAAGCCTCAAAAAATCGGAGCATCCACACAGAAACACAATTAGGGAGGTGGGGAATATTCGTCATTTTATTGACTAATTACTCAAAACTTTCTTGCTCTTTTAAGGGGCTCTCATTTTTGCCTTCTTATAGAAATGGGAGAAGGGGTACAGAACTTGACTCCCCTAAACTTGACCGAGGAGTCGCAACGTTTGCAACTTGAAACGCTGCGAATAAAGCGTTACGGAAGTTACTACACGTAAACTGATTTTGAACTTACCCATTTATATTGCGTTGGGCTTCAGACTGAAGTACGGGTCCTAATCAAAACTTTTGTCTTCAAAAATATGTAAACAATTTCCACAGAAAGTAAATCCAGCTGCGAACTCCGCCGCCGTCTCTTTTTCAAGTGAACGGCTCTAGAATTTCGCTATGTGCGCGGAGACTGGAGCACCATTCCCAACCCGCTGCCTCCTCTCGTATGTTATCAGCGGGTAGGCTCAGTACAGTGCTGTGTTGTGCTGTGCTTGTAAAGCGCTGATTGCGCTTGCCAATGCTTATTGACGTTCCCCCTGTTACGGTATTTGTACATGTAAAGTGCAACACTTCCCTCCTCCTTTTGACTGTTTCCTCCTCCCTTACAGCGGGCCCTCTGCCGTTAATGATGCTGCTTCGGAGACAGCCCGTCCCAGCCTCTAAGATCTCGCGAGAACAACGACGCTAGTGTGGCCCCCGTGAGTTCGGAGTAATTGAGACGTTCGTGTTATTAATGCAAATGTGGTGAACTGTCTGATGTGCGTCTTCGTGGTGTGTTTAACTGCATTGTTTTAATACTTTCCAAAAAATGTATAATATAATGAAAAATAAGTGTGCTACAGGGCAGGGATGAAGGTTGATGCGGAACCGAAAGAGACTTGGGAGACTTGTCACAATCCCACCTCCCCATTAGAAAAAAGACCTACAATCACATTTAGCTGTGCGTGTATTTCAAAACGCCAAAGAGATTTGTACGTGTAGGAGTATCAAAGGCAGGAACTGGCCAGATAGTGTTGTGAGGGAGATGGAAGCACTGTTGTGTTAAATAAATTGAAATCAAAGCTCTTTATTTATTTGATGCAATTGTAATGCAAAAATAAATATGCTGACACCTCAAAAATGAAGAATGATGCTTCCTTATAAGTGACGTAGTCTGCATTTTAGCTTTTATTTTCCCTACATATAGGTTTGGGGCTAGATGAATCAGATTGTGTCTGTATAAGACAATGGGAACGCGACTAACAAGATTAACCTTTTTTGTTACTAGTCTCTGTCACTGGTATTATTATTATTGCTGTCAGTGCTCATCTCGTTTAATAGAAATACAGCAACTCTTCAATGATGTGCAAGACAGTAATCCAAGAGTGGAAATATTTACTGGGTCACTGTTGGTCTCGATTATACCAGGTAGAGGAGTTTGTGAGAAATTAGATCAGCACGTTATTTTCTTGTATACTTGTTTCCTTCTTACTCAGAATTGAAGCCTCCAAAGATGTCAGTAAGTACAGCATAAAGAAATGCTGCATGACAGCATTATTCATAGGGCCTCCTATTTAAGTTTTCACCCACACATTTCAACATGACTCTCCCTTGACTGCAAAGTTCTACAATGGATAGTTGTAGACAGCAATTAAAGTAATTGAGACCTCTCTACCCTCAGGGCTGTCTTAACAGCCTCATAGGCCCCTGGGCATATATAGGCATCAGAAACATTGTGGGCCCTAGCCAGGGCTCATTGTACCCATATGTTAAGATGGCCCTGTCTAACCTCCCCTGTCTAATGACATCTTTATCAAACGTTGTATCCGCAAAATCAACAGCATTGTGGAGGACCGCTCCCACCCTTCCCATAGTCTCTTTGTCCTTCTTCCATCTGGCAGAAGGTGCCATAACATTTGAATAAATTCTGCCAGGTTCTGGAAAGACTTGGCTGTCCAAAATCAAAACTCTGTGTTGCTCCCCTCCATTTAGACCTGTTCTTAGTAGATTATCTATTTGCTGTATCGGTCATCTGTCACTAATCTCACCCTTATTATTACTGCTTGTTATCACTAAATTATTGCTATCAATTTGAATTTGTTATTCTCTGTTCATTTACCTATTGTTTCCTCACTTATCTATTTGTATAGTGTTGTATAGTTTAGTTTTTTTTTTTTTTACTTATTTTGCAGAGTTCCTGTGTTATGTTATATACAAAATATACCATTTGGGTATATGTTTCATCACATTTCTGGTTAGCGGTAATTCATGCCACTGTATACTACAACATTATGCGTGCATGTTATGGCAATTAAGCCCCTTAACTTGACATTAATGTAAAAGTGTGCATTGACTAAAGTTTTACTCTACCACTTTCTTAGTTAGTAGTCAATCAGTAGCTTGCATCATTAACAGTAGTAACTGGGTTCTGATTGTAAAACCGGTTGCATCAAAAACCTGATGCCATTGCAGCCTTTCAGAAGTTTGAGGCCGCTGCATTAAAACTTGGCAGATCATTCAATCTGGCATATCAGATATTTCTAATATTTTTTTAGAACATCAGTCAAATTTTTTCTTTACCTGACGCTACTTAACACTGTATTATTTGCCACAGTGAGTGGTAACCAGCAGAGCCCAACCATGTTAATTTATTCTCTTTAAGTACATACAAAAGAGAGCTTTGTATTCAAGGGCTTACCTGCCATGTCCCCACACCAGATTTTCCAAACAACCCTGTCCTAAAATGCAGTCACCTGTTCAAAAGAATCCTTTAGAAATAATGTAAGCTAAATAAATAAATTTGCCAATCACTGTGAGCTTCAGGATCACTCAGCCAAGGGTGTGTAGCCTCATTATATTTAGGTTTCTGTGTAAACCCTGACGCAGAGATTTCTTCCTGGCTTGCCATTGGTTCTCTGCTATCCCAAAAGTAATAGATACAGATTTGACAAAAGAACAAATAGGGAATGCACTTGAAGTAAGTGTAAACTAATCAAGTTTAGCCATTTCCCAAAAGTGAATACCGTATTATTTTGTACAATGTTTGATTTCAGTACTTGTCATGGCTAATTACAGTTTAATTCACTGCAACTGACAGAGAACAGCATAATAATTATCTTTAATAAATAGTTGTTTGATTGGTATTTCAAAAGCATTAAATCTCCAGCTTAATAGACTGGACACCATCTGTCCACATTTATGCTTTAGACATGTAGGCCAAAATCCAATTCAGAAATGTAGTCTGCTCATACTACATTATTCCATAATCTTTTAATCTGATTTTAAAGATGGTATCAATGTAGAAACAAGGCTATTTATTTTTCTTATATCATTTTTTATGCAATGTTCACTCTTGCAAAATAAATTAAACTGCTTGCTCTTCATTATATTAACTTACAGCATAGGTTTTGAAGTTAACAGACTATAGAACTACAGTGCCATGATCCATTTTTATATTCTGTGCTGTTGCTGTCTTAGTCTATTCACAAGACATCATCAAATTCTTCATGTACAGCTTAGTTTCCACTTTATTGCAAATGGACCAATTTTGTTTTAAAATTGTGTTATTAGTGCATTTTCCACTGCAACAGATAAGATGGTGGGAAAGTGTGGTAGACCATAAACAACTGAGTTATCGCTAATTTAAGAAATCTTGACAAATAGTGTGGAAAACAAGAACTTTTATGATGAAAGTCCCTGAGGTTTACTTTTTGTCTATGTATGTTTTGTGTTAAAAAATCCTATGAGAGGAAAACACATTGAGAGAGAATATTAAATGTCTTTGATCACAAAATTAGCCTAGTCTGTTAAATCACATTAAGCTCTGTCATATCAGGAAAATTAGGGTCTTAGCAATGCTAATCAGGGGAACCTTTCAGGAAACTGTCAAAATGACAATGACTCACTTGCTACTTTGGGCCATCACACCAGTATCACTGAGACTTTAAAATCTGGCATATGTATTTTAATAATGAGTGATATTATGTACATTAAAGAAAGATGCATGTGAATTGTACAGTGAAGCAGCAAGATACGAACAGAGTGGCATGCCAAAACTGGACAGTGTTGTTTTGTCTGTTTTGTTTTTGAGGCTCACTGAAAATTACAGACTACTATAAGTCCTGATTCTGAAAAAAAGATACAGAATAATGTGGCTTGCACATAAATTTGTTCATAAATAAAATATTAGACATTAAATAAGATTGCGATTTTATCATTTGTATTTATACAGTATATAGTACAATACCAGGTTTACAATATAGCTTAACCTGATCTCTTGTGATTTCTCTTGTGATTTCATTCATCTGACAATATATTCTGCCCACAGCATATTCTTGAAGCAGAATCCATAATGAAAGGTAAGTGTTAGAAGTGGTATAACCGATTGTGCTATATTATTAATGTGTACAACATTCTGGTCAATGGTTATTAATGTAGTTGAAGATGATAAAAGGCAGAATGAAACGTACCACTGGCCATTATCTTGTGTAATAAAAAAAGCTTTCTGTTAAAATTTAATTTTGTACATGTGGGTCCATTTAGCTTCCGAAACTGGAGTAGTAGGACTCACTTGAGTAGTATTTAGTATTAGTATTTGAATAGTATTTAATACTATTATCTCTTGAAAAACTCTTTAATATCATAATTAACATAATTAATGATTCTGCATTTTTACTGATCTGTTTTTGTTTTTTCCTTAGCACAATGATCTACTTAACTATGGAAATTTAAATATAATTGTGCCAATATGATTTACCATTCTGGTTTAATACTAATATACAGTAATCTTTTCAGAGACATACTATAAAATGTACAACAGTGATTGCTGTATTATTATTTGCAGCATTCTTATTTTTGCAGGAGAGTCTTTTTACTTGTAGCCTTCACAAACTGCCTAATCATTCCACATGTATAAACTTAATAATTTGTATCAAAATACTCAGACATTATACTTTTAGAGAAACATCACCAGAAAAAGAGTCCATGTCCAACAATGAAAACAACATCACGGGCAATTTACCTGCCTGTTTCTGAGGTCTGGGCTATTAAGGTACTGTATGTCTGTGTGATTTGGTTCAGGTAAAGTCCCTAAGGCTCAACAACCTGACAAATTCCAATAAGGCAGCATTTAGACATTAAACCATTGTGCTGGATAGACAGACAATGAACAGCAGAGAAGGTTAGATGTTTTCCTTTCATCTCATTCAAATATTAAAAGATAAAAATCATGCAGCACTCTGCACACTCCTTTTCCCTGTTGATCTCTTTAACTTGAATATTCTAACATATGTGGACCTTTATGCCCGACCTTCAGGTCTGTCTGTGGATTTTATTTTAATGTTTACATTTGAAAAGGGCATCGAAGTAAAGCTTAAACATCAAACTTTTATAGTATAGTGTGTACCTTAAGTAATATGTTTTTCCACCTACAAGCTAAATATTTTTATGTTTTTGCATAAATAGCTAAACCAATGTAATAATGTATAAATAAACTGAAAAATCATATGTTTCTAAATAATGTTTCAAAGCATACAGTAAATCAAAGTGACTGTTGTACTTTTGTTATTGGTGAAATTATGATGTGATCAAATTACTGTAAATACAAATGGCCTTGCAGTTCCATGGGTGTGGTCTCATTTTTTGCAGCCTGGATGTTCTAACCCTTGCTCATTTGAGGTTTCTGTGTGTTGGTGTGTGTAGTGCATTAAGGTTAATTACTGCCTCTAAACTAGCCCAGTGTGAAAACATGCAAATGTGTGAAAGTTTCCTACATCACACCAGAATACCTTCCTGGGGTGTCCTGCTGCCTTGTTGCCAATAGTGCTGTGATACACTTTGACCTGCTACAATGAAGACTGCAGATGGTTGGTTTAGATAAAGAATGGACAAATTAATCACCATTTCTGTTGTTCTGCTTTTATCATATTGCACTTCCCTTCCCCCAACACCAGGAGTCTTGTTGTTAATTTTTAAAAGATGTGCCCTACTAGAACAAAATCAGAAGAAAATGGTGACCACATTGCTCTCATCTCATTTGTTTTTTTTTGATGATGTAGCTCATCCTGTTTCTCTTCATATTCACTTTCTAATTCCTATTCATCCTTTGTCTTCCTTTCATTATTGGGCTAAAGGTTCCTCCACTATAATTGGTTTCTATTAAGCCTAGTCAGACATGACAGTCTGTTTATTGAACAATGAAATTCCTCAGATATATATACAGGCGCTATATATATATATAGAGTGATGTAAGCTCAGAAGTAAGAGGAGCATGGTAAGATATGATAATGCCATCACACTTAACAAAATTTAATAATGGTTAGGAAATTATGAATTCTTGAGCAACTGTGACGTAAATGGTGAGAAGAAGAATTATTTACTTGAACCTGGCTATAAAAATCTCTGATAGATCTATACTAATAAAAGGCAAAACCCTCACTGACTCACTCACTCACTCACTGACTCACTGACTCATCACTAATTCTCCAAGTTTCCGTGTAGGTAAAAGGCTGAAATTTGGCAGGCTCATTCCTTACAGCTTCCTTACAAAAGTTGGGCAGGTTTCATTTCGAAATTCTACGCATAATGGTAATAACTGGAAGGTATTTTTCTCCATTTACTGTAATGGAGTTGAGCTCGAAAGCTGTGTGGGCGGAGTTCCGTGTGACATCATCACGCCTACCACGTAATCACGTGAACTGACTGTCAACACGTGAAGGGCTGTGCTTGTGCAAATTCCGAGAGACTGTGTTTGTGGGGGATTGACAGTTAAGGCGGGTGGGGGAGTCACGTCATCATCTCCCCTCCCATTCACCTCATTTCGCTCTGAGCTGAGCTCCGCAGCTAACGCACGCAGTGTTACGGAAATGACTTTGTGATGCTGCCACCAAATACTCACAAAAAAATCCACAAGTTAATACACACGCTGTCTCTACAGTTTCTCCACACTGAATCCTCCAGGCACTACTTACAAAAGGTTACATTGACAATCGTGTTACGTTATTTTTAAAATGTTTCCTTTTCTTAGCACAAGCACAGCTGAGAAGCTTCGATGCATGTGCTCCATAACGCGTTAAAAAATCATGCATTTAATCACACTTTGCAATACAAGCAAAGGGGAACTTATGTCAATGCATGATTTCATGGTACACCGATTACATTGATCAGCGCTTTCCGATTCATTTTACCATCGCACACCCTTGGTTTGAGAAAAAGTATGAAAAAATATGAAGTTAACACAGAAAGACAGATCACCAATTAAAGCTTTACAAATAATCGATTCGCCATCAATAATTGTTTTGGTAAAGCCATACTCAGTGTTATCCTATCCACAAGTTAATACACACGCTGTCTCTAGAGTTTCTCCACACTGAATCCTCCAGGCACTACTTACAAAAGGTTACATTGACAATCATGTTACGTTATTTTTAAAATGTTTCCTTTTCTTAGCACAAGCACAGCTGAGAAGCTTCGATGCATGTGCTCCATAACGCGTTAAAAATCACGCATTTAATCACACTTTGCATTCCAAGCAAAGGGGAACTTCTCTCAATGCATGATTTCCTGGTACACCGATTACATTGATCGGCGCTTCCCGATTCATTTTAACCTCGCACCCCCTTGGTTTGAGAAGAAGTATGAAAAAATATGAGGTTAACACAGAAAAACAGATCAACAATTGAAGCTTTATGAATAATTGATTCGCCATCAATAATTGTTTTGGTAAAGCCATACCCAGTGTAATCCTCCTTCCATTTTATAATTTTTCCGCCACTAGCCATAATTAAATGAACGGTAAAAAAGTAAGAGTGAAGCGAGGGTGACTTATTCAGGCAGGCAGGCAACAGCTCAATAGCTCGAATTTGGATATAAGTAGGTTCTATTTAGTCGCCAGAAATATCTTTGTTAGGAATGGAAGTTGAATTTAGTCTTTAAATTTCTATGGTAAAGAAAAAGTTATGCAATGATGACTACATTTAACTATATAAAGTCAAAACTTGATTATATAAAGTCACTGTCGGAATAAATAAAGTCAAAACTTGAATATATAAAGTCAGCATCGATATATATAAAGTCAAAACTTGAATATATAAAGTCAGCGCTGGAATATATAAAGTCAGCGCTGGAATATATAAAGTCAAATCTTGAATATATAAAGTCAGCATCATAATATATAAAGTAAGCGCTGAAAAATCCATCCATTTCCCAAACCGCTGAATCCGACCACAGGGTCACGGGGGTCTGCTGGAGCCAATCCCAGCCAACACTGGGCGTAAGGTAGAAACCTATCCTGGGCAGGGCACATGCATCATTTTGAAAACATTAACTGAACAGTGTTTTTTTAATTTATTTTTCTGAATACGTTTTTGTTCACTTAGTTCAGTTCAGAGTCGTTTCAATCAATAGATTTTGACTTTGACTTTATATATTCAGGAATGAGTTTATATACTCCGATGTTGACTTTATATAATTAGGAATGACTTTATAAATTCCGACGCTGACTTTCTATATTCAAGTTTTGACTTTATATATTCCAGCGCTAACTTTATATATTCAACTTTTGACTTTATATATTCAGAAAAAAGTTTTGACTTTATGTATACCGACGCTAACTTTATATATTCAAGTTTTGACTTTATATATTCTGACGCCGACTTTATATATTCACAAAATCAATTTATTTGCCTGTTTGGTAACCCATAGTATATGTGTGTATGTATACAGTATATGTAAACGTATATATATATATATATTTATATATATATATATATATGTATATATATATAGTGAAAGATAGCGGCCCGGACACACACAGGTGGACACCATTTGCTCCATCATCCATGTTTATTTACACAATTATATACAATATATGTATATATATATATGCCAGCAACACTCATGACAATGACAAAACAATTACATTGTCAATCATGTTACGTTATTATTAAAATGTTTCCTTTTCTCTTTACTTCTCCGCTGCCAAGCGGGGGTATTTTGCTCTCTCTCTCTCTCTCTCTCTCTCTCTCTATATATATATATATATATATATATATATAGATAGATAGATAGATAGATATTAGAACAACACTCATATCAATGACAAAACAATTACATTAACAATCATGTTATGTTATTTTTCTTTTTCATAACTTCTTTAACACACTACTTCTCTGCTGCGAAGCGCGGGTATTCTGCTAGTTCTTAAATAAAGTGCATAATGTTCTTTACAGTTTCAGATGTTATAGTTCCTGTAGCTGAAGACCTATTCAAGTCTGGAATTAAAATGCAATTAAATTCTCAAGCCTTTATCATTTTTTAATGTGATCATGTTAGGAACCAATGTGAATACATTTTGCATAAGTTCTCTATGGCCAACATTAGGGGCATACACATCACCATGATATAGCTTCCTTCAAGATCAGATACTACATCTGTTAATACAAGTGGGGTTGTTTTATGGATTAAAATTCAGACACCTCTTCTTTTCTTACAATAGTTGGATTTGGCTGATAACCTTTCTCTTTTCACTTCAAAATTACTTCTTAGGCGAGTCTACTGTAAAAATACTATCTTGGTCTTTAAGCCTGTGAAATGGGTGAATAATTTTTCTGTTTAGGTCGTGACTGAGGACTTTGACATTCCAGCTTATCAAGGTCAGTGATTGATTAGAGATATACTGCTTTTGAGTGTCAGGGAACATTTTGTCATCTTGAATACACGCAGTGAGTTATTTTAAATTTCATCTTTAACTCTTATTTTATATCTTTATTGACAGATGTTAAAATCAGCAAACTAACCAATAAATAGACATTTAGCATTGTGAGGATAAAGGTAAATAATAACTTGACGTCTTTTCCTCCTTTTCACTAACCCAACCCTCCCCCATTTTGCCTCCGCAAGTGAGACTAAGATGAAACATCACAGACTCCCTTGTGTTCTGACATACAGGAAACAGGGCATGCCCAAAACACAAAGAATCCCTCCTGTCGGGGGTAATTTGAAAATTAAAATGAGATATCAGCAGTTAGAAGCCCTCAAATATCTATAACAGTGCAGTCCACATAGGAAAAACCTGGGGTAAGATATTTAACATTCTCCTCAAAAAAGGAAAAAAATGGCTATATTTTGTTATTTGAGAATGATACTTCAAAAGATGTATACTTATCGATATATTTTATACATGGTTTATGTGGTATTTTTATATATTTATGTTCTAATTATATTCTTTTTATAGTGTTATCAAAAAACATCCATCCATGTTCTAACCCGCTGAATCCAAATAGGGTCACGGGGGTCTGCTGGAGCCAATCCCAGCCAACACAGGGCACAAGGCAGGAACCAATCCTGGGCAGGGTGCCAACCCACCGCAGGACACACACAAACACACCCACACGCCAAGCACACACTAGGGCCAATTCAGAATCGCCAATCTACCTAACCTGCATGTCTTTGGATTGTGGGAGGAAACCAGAGAGCCCGGAGGAAACCCACGCAGACACGGGGAGAACATGCAAACTCCACGCAGGGAGGACTCAGGAAGCGAACCCAGGTCTCCTAACTGCGAGGCAGCAGCGCTATCACTGCGCCACCGTGCCGCCCTATCAAAAAACAACTAAAATGAAAGTAATATAATGTAAATATATACATAAGCACAAACACATATACACTTTGTTGTATTACTAATGTATACTCTCACTTGCTATTAATTAATGGATAATTGTATACTTATAGATCATATGCAGTTTACTTTAATAAGCTTTAATAAGTACTAAATGTATTCTTATTATTCTGGTGTATACTATATAAAAAAAAACACTGTAAAAGAGAACAAAAGGTTAAAATATCACTAACGTAATCAGGTTGGAACTATGTATTTAAAATTTGCAGTAGCTATCCTCTTTGCTTAATGGTTTATGCTCTGAAGTTTACAGTGTAGTCTTTTTTTATTAATAGATATTTCTTTCTCTCTAAATAAATATCTATCTATCATATTGTGCCCTTTATGTCTATCTATCTATCTATCTATCTATCTATCTATCTATCTATCTATCTATCTATCTATCTACCTATTTTAATGTATTCTGCATATTAATACTCAAAAGACATGTTGGTCTTGTCCCATTTTTTTAGCTTTTTAGTAGAAAATATTTTAAATAGCCCCTTACGTGTTAATACCTTCCTAGCACAGTGAGGGGTATGATTCCAAAGACTTTTTAATCATGTCTGGGACATAAGAGTTTCACTGTGATTAAAACAAATTGCATTTTGTTAATATGGGAAAAATCAAACAATACATCAATTATTGAATCCACGTAATCCAGTCCTGAGTTAAGGAGGCAGGAACCTATCCCGAATACATTGCTCCTTTTATACTCTTTGTCTGCAATTTGTTATTGGAAGTTATCTGCTGATTTCAAAAAGAAAGCTTGTTTAAGCTTCATTATAACTTTAAGGTATAATTAAATCCAGACTCAACAAGGCCATTAAATGCAGAGATATTTAGTACTTTGTTTTGCTCTGTCCAGCTCCATTCTGCTCTTATTAAAACATTACTGGTTTAAGAGCTAATATACCACCTCCCATGTGATGTGGCTCTTCTTCACAGAAGGGGTATAATCGTAATTGGCCCAGACAATACCACGGTCTTCCTTTTTGTGTTTGTTATTATTTAAGCCTTAAAATAAATGATAGCAAGATTTTGGTCAGAATGAAGGAAGGCTATAAGCTACCACTGCTGAGCATGTAGATCTCTTGAAGTCTTTGATATTTGGGAAATCCACAGACTAATTCCTCATTAGGTTTAAATAGCTGCTTAGGGAGCTTACTAATGTTTGCAGCTGAGAAATGAAGCCTGGGAATTATTGCATCTTATCCAGTCTTGGCAATCTTTCCTGAAATGCCAGGTTGACTGATTTTGTTATCCTATCCCTTTACATCCTAAATCTTTCCTTTATGCTATGCAAAATACAACTATCAATATTCTAGAATGATTCCCATTACAAGTCTCAGTTCCCCTGACAGGCAGAGTGAAAACTTGGCTAATCATGACCCCTTTACCTTCTGTAATGGTTTATTCAGAATTATCCGAGGTAAAGGTCTCAGTTGGAAATGTGTCACAACCTTTATCAATTAATTGTTATATAAACAGTATCTTATTGTATTATCTAATATATTGGATTTGTCTTTTTAGATTCTAAATCTAAAGGTTTGTAATCTGGGAACATGTAAAAAAAACTAAATAAAAAAGTGTTGTTTACTTTGCAATTTTTAACTGAATACTATTAAAAATTCATTGAACAGACAAAGCGCAGTCCCCTTTGACTGTGTACATGGTAAAGTCATCACATTCTATACCGTCTTCTAAGGAAAAAGGTCACTTTGAAGACACAGCTTCATCAGTCTTTCTACTCCACCTTTAAGTACTTTTAAGTACTTTTACAATGAAGGGTTTAAACTTTAGAAGCAATGACGAGACTTTAGTGTTTTTTTGTGTATTAAAAACATAATTTCACTGCATACAAAGTGTCATCAAAAAGAATAACTGCTTTCATGAAGATAAATGAATTACAAAATGTATACTTGGAATAAAGAAAGAAATAACAAAGGATTGTAGCAGGAGAGTGCTTTTGTTAAATTAGTGCTGTACTCTTCAGTGGACTGACATCCAGACCAGCCTAGGTTCCTATGATGTATATACATCATTGCAACTGTTATCATTGCTCATAAAATACTGTACAGTGGTTTCTTCTTTATACAAAAAGTATCATGCAGTTCAAAACAAATTAGCCCAGCTTGTAAAACATGGCTGTTTAGGTTTTTAGAGTGCAAAGAGCAGTCCATCTAGCAAAGAGGGCACCAAAGTGGCACATGGCAGAATAGCAGGTTTGAAATAAACACAAAAACACAAAAAACACAGATGAAGAGTTGGGGTTGCCACTCTTATAACCCTGTATATTTGAATCTGAGAGTCAAAATAATAATCTTTACAGACAGGAGCTGTCAATCTGAGAACAATGTTCTCAGGAGCTGTTAAAGAGACTGACCCAAAAAGTGGCTCTGGGGATAGCCAAGACTGAAGCTGAGGTATAAAAAGTGGCACTGCTTTAAGGAGTCCAGCATCAACAAGGAGGCTAGGTAAAGATGTGCTTGCAAAAGAAAAGAGAGTTTGTAGAAAAGGGGAGAGCTGAGAAGTGTAAAGGAGTGTTTTTTTTAGAAATCATGACAGGCAATTTCAACAATTACTCAGTGAGGACAGTCAATTTTTTTGTGTTGTCTGTTGCTTTAATACTTTGTGTCTCCCTTATTCCACCACTGCACTTTATTTGTTATTATTATTTAAAAAGTCTTTAACATATATTTATTGTTGAACTTACTTCATCCAGTTCTATCTCAAATGATAGTTACAGAAAGACACAAAGGGGAGGAATATTATGTTATCCAAATAGAACAATTTTGTACATCCTGAGTTTCACACTGACTCACACTCATAGGGTAAATTTAGAAAGCATATTTCACTCAGTCGTTGCCAGTATGTTGTAGCATATTAAATTTTGGAACTATGAGGCAGCAGTACTAACCACTGTATTACCATGCCTCATGACCTCATGACAAATCTCCACACCCAGAATAACAAACAGATTCCATCCTTTCAAAAATGTAGGGAGAGACGATCATATGTGAAAAATGAAGTAAAATGAACAGAAAACAAAACAACGTTCATACTGCCCCAGTGGGCCTGACTGTTCCGGTTTTGAACCCTGCCTTCCAGGTAGTGTGATGTGTCTTTTGCCCAGCACAAAGTATTGCACCAAAAATGTTGTTTTCTACCTTTCTCACCTCTCTTTGAAAATTAAAAAACATTAAAAATGACATTCTTTGCTGAGAAATATCTGGCAAGTTTATTATTAATTTTTGCTGTATCATTTGTATTTTTTATTTCATAATTGATTTTCTTTTTTGTATGGGTACCACTATGTTGTGTTTCTTGGTTTGGACTGCCACAGTTTTATGTGTATGTGTATGTGGAGCTATATTGTTATGTGGGTGCTAAGCATTTGATGCTTGTGCCTTGTAACCAAATCTATTATGGTGGCCATGTTACATAAGATGGTTGGGTTGCTAAAGTAGTCTTCTGAACATTATTTAAAAATAAAGGAAAGTCCTAGCAAGAGGCTTAATTCTTGAGCAATCTGTTTTCTTAAGAATTCTGGGAATGACTTTATTTCTTCCTGGAGAGTATGATTTACTCGAGTCTTTTGAACTCTGTTTAATGTAAAGATTCAGACTACATCTGCTAATCGTTTTACTTGAACACTTGTCTGTCATTTATAAAAAACGTAATCAATGCATCTGAACTTTTGCCATATATGATTGACTGGCACAAAAAAATAACAGTATTTAACATAAACAGGAGCACGATGTTGTTGTGAAAAGTGTGAAGTTAGGCATTGAAAATGACATTTATTTTTCAACCAACCAAGAAACAATGTGATTTATTGGATGTTTCAGCCAAATGAGCTCATTTTGTGGAGTTTTTGTTTATTGGTTATTATTTATTTTCCTTTTGTTTGGCTTTTGACATCTCCTATTGTTTCCAGCTATCCAGAATGACCACCAATTTATAATGTCAAGATGTATGGCTACATGATATACTACACATATGATTTTGTGATGGTGATGTGGACTTGGCAACCATTTAAAAACCCTATAAATAAAAATATAGAAATCAGGTCAGATTGTCAGGCCCTGTGATTTTGTTTTGCAGAAGCCATACTCTTCCCTTTTGACATTTCATTATTTACACATTTTGAAGCACTTGTTCCATCTTTACCTATGCATTTCAAAATATTATTTATGTTGATTGAGATTTTTGTTTTTCTGGTCCTGTTTGTTTAAGGCAATTACCTTTTTTCCTTTACTGAAGTCATCATTATCATCATCATCAATATCATCGCTGCTTTAACAGGCATTTTATAGGTTTACCCAAGTTAGTCACTTCCCTCCAAATATTTTTCCTCTACTCTCCCCATTCCTGGGAAGCCTTTGGGATGAGATGCAATCTTTTTGTGATATCTGACACCACCTCCAATCACATGTTGTTCAGCCTTCCTCTGTGCCTCATCCCATCCAACTCCATCTTGGTGCACCTCTAAACCCAATCACCCTCTGCCTTTTGCTCCACATGTCCAACACCATAGTCTCATTCTTCTCAGCACACCACCTATTGCATTCACACTGTCTTTCTCTTAACTTCACTTACGTCTTCCTTCTCACTCTGTGCCACTCCACATATTCATATGGTCATTCCAACTTCTGCTATATCCAACCTGCCTTCATGTTCATTTTGCATTGACCACATCTCACACCCACAGAAAATACTTCTCCTCATACAGCTGTCATAAATTTCATTCTTCAATGCCAAAGAGACTACTTTACAAGTCAGAATGGAGAACTGCTCCCTACATTTCATCTATATACCTCTCACCCTTTTTATCATTGCTGTGCTTTCATCTCTATCTGCAGTCAACATGTCACACCAGTAATAAACTTCCCTACTGTCTCCAAAACAATTACATTGCAGATATTTTAATGTACACATCACTACATGAGCTCTCTGCATTCTACTCACACACTTTCTACAAACAAAGGTTGCAATTTCTGCCTGCAGACTCCCCTTCGCACCATTACATGTTTTATTCACCCAGTTTTTCCCAACACCTTTGCCACCACTATACAGCCACCTCTTCAATGCTCCCTTCCCCTTCGTCCTTCAAACATTTAATCTTGGTCTCTGTTGCAATTACCTTGAGGCCTTTTACTTCCAACTTAGCTTTCAGTTTCTATGTAAAATTTTCAATTACCATGAGAATACTCTAGTCACATCTCTGGTCATTACCTCCATTACTATCATGAAAAACAACAAACCGGAATGGATCCCTGGCGTAAACCACTTTCACCTTAAAACACTTATTATTCCTTTCTGTTACCCTGATTACTGTTTATGCTTTCTCATACATTGACATCACCACAGACATTGATCATTCATCCACACCCACATTTTTCAATGCCCACCTCTTGTTGGCACTTTGTCATACTGCTACTCCAAGTCCATTAATGTATATTGTGGTTTCTTTCCCTTCACATGGTGCTTATTCTTGCATTTTCCTAGTAATAAAGATCACATCTGTTGTTCCCACTCCCAGGCTTGAAACCAAACTGTATAATGCTAATTTTCACTTAATCTCTTACAACAGATAGATTGGTAAAACAGACAGTTACCCACATCCACTGAGTTGAATCAGGGGTGAAATCAGATTTCACAAGCTCTGCATAGTTTAGCTGTTTAGTTTCTTATTTTTCAGGCTGTTAAACATATTACACTGGGTGCTGATTTGAAGTATTTTGTCTTTCTGTGGCTTTTAAAATACTTCCAAATGAATGTACCATTTGTACCATAATAAAAAAAATGTATGGGCACTGAGTATTATGGGATTCTTGGTAATACAAACTACCCAGCAAGAGCACAAGAAATGTTTAAATAAGCCTGGATCAAAAAGGAAGAGCAACAATTTTATCAGAATAAAAATTCTTTATTACAATCAAAGGAATCTTAAACACAGGGAAGGAATTTACCACCTGTTGCTCAGCAGTAGCAGCTATCAAAGATTTCATATGCAAATTAAAAGAATCACACTGAGTTCCACACCAAACCAAAATAAGTAGAACAAAAAAATCAATATTTCAATAGTAAAATAAAATCAATTTCTCCATAAACCATGCCTCAGTTGGACTGTGTCACACCAAACAGCACATATAAATATACTATTTTATGCAATACTATTATCAGAAACAATTAGGGAGAGGGTGCAAAAGTGGAAATAAGTGAAAAACAATATTTTAAAATAAATCCATCGCAGCAATCTATATGAAAACATTTTAAGAGTTTGCAGCTTCAGCCACTCACTCATTTATTATTTTACTATTCAGAAACTCGGCATTTGCCGAGAGAATTAAATATGAATCATAAGATTATTACCCTACCAGTCTTCATAGAATGACTAATAATCCTTGAAATCTATCTAACATACTTACCAAATCCATGGTCGTGGGGAGCTGGTGATTATCATAGCACCAATGAGCACAAGGTGGAAACCAGCTCTTGATGGTCAGCAATTCATTGTTGGGCCCAGTCACCCAAGCAAATTGACCTACATTGTACCTCTTTGGATGTGGATAGCAAACACTCATAAATGTACTAAGAACATAGAAACTCCATGTAGGCAGTGCCTCGAACAGGACTGAAACCCAGATCCCTGTAGATACTAGGCAACAGCTGTAACCAGGTGCAAAAGTAAATGTAAATACAAATTGGAAGTGTTAGTAATGGTATTTCTATTTTAAAATAGCAGTGTGTGAACACCTTCTGTAGTTGTTTATAACACAAAACACATGCAGATGAGTGCTGGAAGTGCATAGTCAAGTTAAATTCATGCAGAGATGCATTGACTTTGCTGAATCCAAAGCCATGGGGAAAGCAAAAGCACTGTCAATGGACCTGTGAGAAAAGGTTTTTATAAATCAGTTAAAGCATATAAAAAGATACCAGGAGATATGAAAATGCCTGTCAGTAGTGTTCAGACTCTGAGTGCAAAGTTAGAGGTTCTGCTATTACCAAGCCATGGTCAGGAAGACCAACTGAGATTAAAGCCACAAGTGCCAGGATCATTTGTCGAGCTGCCAAAAAAAACCCCACAAGCCACTTACAGGCTTTTCAGCAAACAAGTGGGGTTGCTGTTTCAAGATGCACAATATGGAGGTTTTTGAACAAAAATGGTCTACACGGTCAAGTTGCAAACAAAAAAGCCTTTATTGTGCCAATGCCACAAAAACCCACTTACAATATGCCAAACAACATCTAGACAAGCCTTAAAACTTCTGGAACAAAGTCCTTTGGAGTGATGAGACGAAAATTGAACTTCATGGTCACAACCATAAACGCTATGCTTAGAGTGGATGCTACAAAGCCCAAAATGAAAAGTGCACCATCCCTACTGTGGATTTCTAATGTTCTGGGGGTGTGAGCTACTGTGGCACAGGTAAAATGACTGCAGCATGTTACTGGAGAATATTGGAGGGCAACTTGCATTCATTAGTTCAGAAGATGCCCATTGGATGCACTTGGATCTTCCAACATGACAATGATCCAAAACACAAGGCCAAGTTGACCCTTCAGTGGCTACAGCAGAAAAGTAAAGGTGCTAGAGTGGTCATCACAGTCTCCTGACCCCAATTTCATTGATCCACTTTGGACATGCTCAGACATGCAGTTAATGCAAGGCAACCCAAGAATTTATGGAACCTGGAGGCTTTTCGACAAGAACAATAGACAGCTCTACCATTGTATCAGTAGTCTTTCAGTAGGATGACAAGTTTTGACATATTACTGAAGCGCAGGGCCCCTGTTACAATGACAGTCTTCTTTATTTCCCGCTCAATATTGTCATGTCCGACTTTTCCTTTTCCTCTACAAACATGTTATACTTTGAAAGTAAAGTCTATGCACCATTTTTACTGTGCAAACTCTGCAGTGATTTTCATACTTAGCAAGTAATGTTAAAATCTAAAGTGAAGCTGAATCCTTTTTTAGATCAGGTGAATCTGACATTTGCATAATTGCTCTTTTAAACTCAGTCCAGACTTACTTAAGTTCCTACAATGTTAATGTGTGATTATACTGTAGAAATAGGTATCACACATCTAGAGTTAATGTTTATCCATACCTAGCCTACTTTTTACAGACCTATATCTCCAGCAAGGGGTGCTTGCTCCCTGATATATACTTTGTATATATACCCCCTCAATAACTATAGTAGAAATAATTATATGAGAGAAGTATGGTACAAAAAGAAATTAGCTATACCAATATACAATGTAGTATGATCACTTATGCATACATATCCAGGCCCAAGAGAAGCCATTGAAGCAGAGCAATTATCATCCAGTTCTTCAATGGGGAATGCTAATGACTGTACGTGTAGTCCACAGAAGTGCAGGCAGTATTCTTCTTGTAGATGGCTTCTGACTTCTATAATTATCCACAGCAATATAAATTCTGACACATTTTGCATATTCAGTGAGCTTTGTATGAAACTAGCCAGATATAGGTAGCTACCTCATGAGTTACATTAATGATCTACATAAGGCTGTCATCAGCTGTAGGATCGGAGTGATTGCGCTCATATGATTTCCATCTCTACACCTTAGGAACTACTGACACAGCATTCTTTAGTCAATTCCTCCTATCTTAAAAGGTTGTCATGGTGCTGATTTTGTTATCCTGTGTGCATATAGAGCTTTTTTCTAGAACACCATCCAATACTAACACACTGCAGAAAAATGAGACATCAATATGTATTGTTCATTTGTCAGATTTTTATATAACCATACAATTATTTCAGCTTGTTCGTTCAGTTGCAGAACTAGGTCATGCAAGTTTCCAATGGGTTTTGAAATTTACTTTCCTTGAAATTTGTAAACTATTGGGTGCATACTACACTGAGTGTACATCTTAAAGCACACTCATCTGGCCCATCAAATGCATCAGTGCACGTTAGTCAATTGGCTCTATAGCAGCAGTGGAGAATATTAGTTTTGTGCAGATGTTTGGAAATTATGCTCTGAGGAATGTACAAGAAGAACCTGACAGCAATTGTTTTTGGCTGATTTTGATTTTTCCATGGTGAACTTATGTCCATATGGGATATCACAACCTCTGAAGAGTTATTTTTATAGAACTTTAAGAGCTAGTCCTTATAGTTCATAACATGGAATTAAAGTCACACTGCCGTGTCATGTTGTATTGCTGCATTTTAACAGATCACTTTATTTTTTATCTACTGTAGTGATGGACCCATAGACATGAACATCGCTATCTTCACTAATATTCTCCAAGCAATCAGGATTTTCCACAGTAGTCTTCCTCTAGCTGAGCTGATTATGCAAAAGTTATAAAACTGTATTTTTCTACTTGGATAATAAATGTAGGCAACTAGTATTCGTATTTAGCAACAGTTTAAATTTTATCATATTGAAGAAACATGTTTTAGTTTCATCACTAGGGATGAGCAAAATGATTTGTGTGACATTGAATCTGCAACAAAACTCAGTGTTTCGCTTCACAAAAAAATAAACAAAATAAATTGTGGGTAACACTTTAGCTTTTGGCTTAATCAAGACACATTCCTTTTGATACTACATATTTGGTAGAAGATCAGTGAATCCTTCATATTAACAAGACATTTTACCATCATGTCAATATGCTACGCAGCACAGAGATGAATAACCAATCTGCTGATGTCTTAGAAATATTATAAAGACCAAAAGAGACTTATGTGGAAGCATTTTGTGCATTTACTTCGTATGCATCTGCCTGTCATTATTGTTTACCAGAACATAAAATTTAGTGTGTAAATTAAAATTTACCCAACCTAGAATATATTTATAGAAGTTGCATGGCATTGTCTTTGCTGCATTATTACTCAATGAAAACTGATAGCATACAGTATGTACCACTATTCAGTACCCATCATGCTTGGAATGTACACTTTCAATTTTTTATTCAATATTATTATAAACACTTGTTCCCATTACCATTAAGCTATCCCTGACAAGGGCTGATTGTTGACATCTGTTGCCAAATCGCACCACTCTATAAGCATGAACACGGTGTAAGAACACAAAGACAAAGTAAGGAGTGCTGGGGCACTCATGTAAACCCCATATAATTAATTTTCTAAAAAGAAAACAAAGCATGATTAACAGCTTTAAATTAAGAAGTTTTTTCATGACAGGAGTCTGGTTCTGACTGATCAGAAAATGGCGGCGCTTCTGATTATGTGGACTTTCAGCAGGAAGAGGTGAATCTAGGTGGACAGACACTAGAAGTGATGTTGATGGGGGAGAACCCATCAATCTGCTGGTCCACAGAAGGAGGAAAGAGAGGGCATTATTACAATGCACTTATCCCTGGAGTGACGGATAATTACTATCACCAGAGTCCTTAAACTATCCCCTATACACACCCATGTGACAACAGTCATCATGGGCATGTGGCACCTCATACTTAAAAATATATTCAAGATGGCAGAACATTAACAAAAAACCTTAATCTGATCAAACTGTATTGTACAATTTGTACTCACCTAAATTAGACACCCTTCCTTTTTGAAAAAAACATTACATAAGGATATGTCTGGTGATCAGCATATTATTTTTTATATATGAAAACCTCTAATATTGTACTTTACTTCCACAGAGAACAGGTTTTACAGTAGATAAGAATTTAATACAAATTCTGGATGGTTTAGCCTGATTTCAACATTTAACATATCTTTGAAGAATATAATATAAAACAATAACAGTTATGAACATTAACAATTGGTGTCTTGCAGTCGATCAGTATCTTGTGTGACTATCTCTTGTAGCCACCACTGCTTGGTGTTTTTGGCAAATTGAGCCAATAAGCCTTAAAATCTTTGTGGGATGTTACCATTTTCCTTTAGAAGGATCCGAACTTTTGAATTCCAGGGCATCCCAAAGGTGTTCTATGGAGTTAAGGTTAGGAGAGAAAGACATTATAGGCAGTATGTGGAAACCTAGAGCAGTGTCAGGTCATGAAAGAGGTGTGAGCAGGGGGCCTCTATTGTGTATTATTGTAAAAATTGTGTTTCTGTTTGCCATCAGTATACATTTTATGTAGCTAATCTTTTTTATATAAGTTTCTATTTTTTATTGCATATTTAAAGAAAACTCACACAGAAAGAAAATTAAAATTCAGCTTTGCCAGCAAAACTATAGGGAAGATTTTTGCAAAATTTATTTGCAGGGCCCTGTAGCTTCTTTACTGAATAAATTGATAAACTGATGTTTCAAAGTGAATATGTTTGCCTTGAAAGAGACCTGAACATCAAAATAGAATTCTTACTCTGTAACTCCTAGGGACTTAATATGCTAAGGCCAAAAATCACCAATACAGCCAGTGCCACAAAAAAGGAGAAACAGCATGGCCTTGTAATGTCCCATTTCAATTGGAGGGACAAGTGACTATTGAGAAAGTCGAAGTCACATCTATATTGCAGCCAGGCTACAGACCACTTACACAACTATACTTGTTATGAACTCAGTTGATCTTCTAAGGGATTGCATAAATCTACTGTCACTCAAATCAAAATGTTGTTTTGAGTGAAGTCCCTGCATGAACTGTAGAATTTCTTGAGGCCACAAAAATAAAAGTGGTCTATAGTTCATAAAAAAGGGGTGTGGCACAGTCCATGATGGAAAAGAATATGACCAAATAATAAATACTTGGCCAGGCTTTGTGCTATTGGTCTTGTAGCAGCAGCTAATGTTACAAATTAGGAAACAGTTTCAAAATATTTTTTAATTAAAATTTTTTTTTTCTGCTGCCCTTAAGTGGTTGCTTGGAGGTTTTGATATCACAGATGGTATTAATATGTGATTTGTTTTGTACCAACAATGCAACTACAAGCTGACATAATGTGATTATTGTTATTTTTTTGAGTTTACTAGATTGCCATTTTGTAGCTGTGTTGTCAAGACATGGTGCAATGTTGGGAGGGATTTGACTCCCAGAATCCATGTAGAGCCACATCATTAATGCTTTGCTTTACTGTATATCCCCATGTAACATTCAGTGCAGCATTTAAGATTAAGGATGCCAATATTGAACAACTTATGTGTGTGAGCTTTCAGTAATGAATGTCATTTGTTTAGTAATTGATATATAGTACTTCTCCTTTTGACTTCATTAATTGTCTTGTGTCTAGGTTTTGTTAATACCTCACTGCAGTTTTCTAAACATATATGCATATCATAGTCCTATTGGTTATACACATGCTATCTTGCCAGTCAGGTGGGTGTTGTCCACGCTGTGGTCCAGTCAATAATTTTTGGATTCAGCGACTGGCATAATAGCTACAGTGTACTGTATGTCTGCATATCTCCCCACCTGTCACTCTCAGCTCTATTTTCTAAGGTTTCATCATATTTTCTTCTATTATACGGTGATTAATTTCTTCCAAGAGGCAGCTATTTATATGCCATCACGACAGTCAAGGTCAAAGTTGAAGTGAAATTGGCTAAAAACTCTTGAGCATGAGCAATACAGCCTAAAACTAGATTCTGGATTTAGTACACATTGATCTGTTAATATTCTTAAGCTTTATTTGAAGAGCTATCTGTTCTTTCACAGTCCCTGCCACATATACTTGAAATGCCCCACACTCAAGTACCTGAGGAAAAATGCATGCTGACTGGGAGCCTTTAGAATAAAAGGCCACTGCGTTCTGGTGGCTAGAATATGTTTTTTATTTCCTTCAACCAGAGAAGCCCAAAACTCAGTGGGCTGGGTGGTGGGCATTGGATAGTGGTGTCAGAGTGCTGGGGTTGTGGGGGGGGGAGTGGCCGGAGTATGTGGTGTGAGGTTGGGTCTGTGTGGCGTGCTGCTCTGTATTTGAGTGTTGGCTGTTTTTGAAAACTCAGCACGCCCTTATTTACTATGTAATAAAATCTCACTGAAACCCAAAAGCTCCTGACTCTGCATCAATTCCTGGCTATGAAAAGGGCACAATACAGCATCAATCAATCAATCAATCAATCAATCAACATTTATTTATATAGCACATATTCATACAAAAAAATGTAGCTCAAAGTGCTTTACAAAATGAATAGAGAAATAGAAGACACAATAAAAGATAAACATAAGTCAACATTAATTCACATAGAATAAGAGTAAGGTCCGATGGCCAGGGTGGACAGAAAAAACAAAAAAAAAACTCCAAAGGCTGGAGAAAAAATAAAATCTGTAGGGGTTCCAGACCACGAGACCACCCAGTCCCCTCTGGGCATTCTACCTAACATAAATCAAACAGTCCTCTTTGTATTTAGCGTTTTCATGGAAGGACCTGATGATGATGGTCACGTAGACTTCTGGCTTTCAGTCCATCAATGTTGGTGCATCATGATGCTTTGAGTAGGTGGTGGTGGCGCAGGCCACCACCAAAGAAACCGGAAAAAGAAACAGAAGAGAGAGTAGGGGTCAGTATGGATTTTAGAGCCACTATGAATAGTTATTATGAAGAATTGAACATACAGAGTATCAGTATTAAGTTAAACTGAAGTTATAAAAAGGCCATGTTAAAGTAATGTGTTTTCAGCAGTGTTTTAAAGTGCTCTGCTGTATTTGCCTGGTGAATTCCTATTGGCAGGCTATTCCAGATTTTGGGTGCATAACAGCAGAAGGCCGCCTCACCACTTCTTTTAAGTTTAGCTTTTGGAATTATAAGGAGACACTCATTTGAAGATCTAAGGTTACGATTTGGAATATAAGGTGTCAGACATTCCGATATATAAGATGGAGCGAGATTATTTAAGGCTTTATAAACCATAAGCAGTATTTTAAAGTCAATCCTGAATGACACAGGCAACCAGTGTAGTGACATCAAAACTGGAGAAATGTGTTCGGATTTTCTTTTCCCAGTTAGGATTCTAGCAGCTGCATTCTGCACTCGTTGCAAATGATTTATGTCTTTTTTGGGTAGTCCTGAGAGGAGTGCGTTACAGTAATCTAGTCTACTGAAAACAAAAGCGTGAATTAATTTCTCTGCATCTTTCAATGATATAAGAGGTCTAACTTTTGCTATGTTTCTTAAGTGAAAAAACTGATAACTGTTAGTTGAATAAGGTGGAATGATGATAAAAATAATGTCAACTCCATCATCTGAGAGAAACCATAGATGCTTTACCTTCATTCATTCAGCCTGCTTAGTCTTGCTCTCCTATAAGAACATCGAGAAGCAATCTTCATTTGGCCTAGCATCAAGGTCAATGCAACCTTCAGATCTTTCACACCAGACTGCCATTCATAGGTATTTGCATTTTAGCCTTACAGCCTCACATATAAATGCGCCGAGACATTCACACCAAATGTGAGACTGCAGAATTCAGATAAATCATTTTCAGTACTTTCTCCTGCATCTGCAGAGAAGTGTGAATTTCAGCCTTTGTGAAACTGAACCAGCAGATGTACTTACTGACAGTGCTGACATTATGCATCTTCAAAAAATTGAAACTAAGAATCAAGTTATATTTAAATACTTGGTGAATGGTTGCAATTGAGACATGTTTTCAGGGGGTTTCTTCTCACAATATATGGTACATTTCATGGTCACAGATTGCCCCACCTGGATAACAGGGCACAAAACAGGGAGCTGCAAGTCTAATGCAGAGGTCTGTCAGGAGGTAAAAAGAGCAGCAGAGAGCTATCAAATGGAGCAGGTAGAACGCTGATTGCTTTTGGTGTAGGGTATGCAGTCAAATAAATGCCACTTTCCATAAAAGATACTGAAAGGGCAGCAGAGAAAGAACCCCATTCACTTTAGAGACCAGGTGCTTTTGAAGCTGCCATGAAAATGAAGTCGTAGTTCAGAAGTAAAATGATCTCCATTTCCAGCAGAAGATGCAATGGCTTTAAACTGAACTCCAGGTTGGCATTGAAGGCCACTCTCTGCCAGACACATATGGTGTTTGATGGCCTTAAAGGGAAGAAAGACTCCATTTCAATAGGATGAGAATGAGAGTTAAAGAAACAGCAAGCAGATTATGAAGCTCCAGACATTATTAAAGTACACCAATTTGGAAACTACCCATGGATTTGCCACCAAGAATAACAGAGCAAATCACCTTAAAGAGCTGGCCAGTGCTTCTAATCAATAGAACCTGGGCAGTTGATATAGTAAGTCTTTTTTGTCTTTCCATCTTTAATGGCATCTTTGCTTTTTCTTCTTTCACTGGGGTCATTGTAGTCAGTGCTCTCCGTATCAGCTTCAGACTTTCAAAGCAGTTGCTCACAAACCAGAGTCTGTCTCCAGTTTTAATAATTCAGTCTGCACAAAAAGTTAAGAGTAAGGCGGTCTTCTTGCTGACACTGCTATCGATGAGAGCTAAGGAAAACAGTCGGGAGCACTGGGCTTACTTGTGCTGCTCAAAAGCCAAGTTTCCACTCATCATTGCTGCACCAGAAGACATATTTCATTTTGACATATGCTTGTTTCCAAATTTGCTTTAATGTTTGAGGCTTCGGAAAAAAGACATATCTGGTGCACTTTGTGAAAGGCCACATCATAACTGTTTCCCGAGCTTTCAGCCGTTCTTACGCACAAAAATGTTTTGCTGTCCTTTCCAGTGACTTTCTAGTTTCTTAATTGAATTTTGTAACGTGGCTGTTTAGTTGAAGCAGACCTTGAAAGGATAAATCAGGCTTACTGAAGGCATGCTGACAAAGGAAAAATTCTTCTTGTACTCCTTATTAAAAACATAGTAGGCATTATACATACGGTGGTCACTTCTATACTGCAAAGGAAGGTCTTGGAGTGAAAGTATTAATAACAGAAAAAAGGTGGCTAGTTTGTACCCTTTAGGGACCTCTTGTCACATGGATTCAGCATTCTAGCTTCAAATCCTGCATCCTGTCATGTGCTGTGTGTTTGCACACTTTCCTAGATATGCAATTTAGGGTAACAGGGGATTCCTAATTGCCCCTGCATGAGTTTAGATGTGTATGTGTGTGTGTGTGTGTGTGTATACATAAGTAGTCTAATCAATGAGGTTGTTATGGAGACTAACCTGAACTAAAAAATACACCAGGGAAGTCATGTGAAAAGATAGATAGATTTGTCCCCTGGGGGGTATTTGGCTTTTTACAGAAGATCTTCTAAATAAATAAATACATAAATAGGTAGATACATACATATATATATTGTGGTATATGGCTGGCAGTTTATCCCGGCCAATACCCCCAAACTGCCAGATGGAGCCCTCCCTGCAACATGGACGTGCCCCAAATTCCAGCAGGGCATCATGTACCTTGGAGTTTTAATTCACAGCCCTGCTGGATACAGTGGGGGCTGCCAGGGGACGCTGCAGGGAGGCTGAAAGACATGGGGACAGAGGGAATGATGTACTTCCGGGCTGAAGAAAAGAAAGAGTTTTCATATGACCCGGAAGTGCTGGGAAATCACAAGGACTGAGGGATGGAAGCACTGCAGGGTCATGAACTATAAAAGGACTGTGGGAGATCCCAGCAGGCAAGCTGAGTTCAGAGGAAGGGTGACGAAGCGTCTGGGAGTGGAGGATTTATTATAATTGAATGATTATTATTATTATTGGAAGTATTGTGGAGGTGGAGGTGCTTTGTGCACTTTATTAAAATAAAAAAGTCATTATTGGGACTTAATATCTGGTGTCTGGCGTGTGGTCTGAGGGTTCAAGGGGACAATAGCACCCCCTGTCTGTCACAATATATATATACTAGCTGTCCCCCACGGCTCTGCCCATGTAGTAGTGAAACAGGACAAACTTTAAAAATCAATAAAACAAACAGATATCGCTAGCTAAGCAGAGGCAAGGAGGAGCAATTCGAACGGAGGCTGGCACGTGAGTGTGGAGGGCCCCACCCAGCTACCCACTCCTGATGTCGTGCTCCCTCAACCCTCCCACCCCTTTGGTCCGCAGCCTCTGTTTTGGATTAGCGTGAATAAATCGCTCCTGCAAGCAAACTATGTTACTTAATGCGATGAGAGAAGTTTGAAAATCAACCAGAATGTTCAAGCAAATTATAGAAGAAAACCATTAATCCATCTAAATCCATTAAGTAGTTCTCTTGTGAAAAGTGGACAGACATACATACAAACATTGGATTTTATATTTATAGAGATGTATGCATGTATATATAGTGGTATTTTTGAGATCCTGTCCATCCCCCAGCTGCATTGTGCACCGAAACTTTGTTAACCCAGGCAAGAATTGCTTGTCTGCCACTTAAAAGAACACTTAAAACCTGCCACCGACCTCGCCTTGGTCTCTTTTTCCTGTCTTCTCTCCTCCACAACGAGCTGGCTCCAACCATTAATCAGCACCCACTGAACTTACCTGACGAGGGAGGCTGTTTGTTCTTTTAAACTAGGGTTGCCAGACGTCCCTTATATACAGGACATGTTTCATATTTGATAACTTTGTCCCTTGTCCCGTATTGACCTTTCAGGGACACCCAAATGTCCTGTATTTAGTTCGTTTTCAAATTTCACAATAAAAATATATTTTTACTACCTTCTTATGGTACTTAGTTGCAACTTTATAAGTAATTATACTTTCTTTTCTCAAATTCCCTTGATGAAAATAACCCAAATGTAACAAGGAAATTAATGTCTGCTGCCTGTTTGCAAATTTTTCAGTTGCTATGGTTGGCTGAGGACAGCGACACTCTTACCATTTTGCTCTCCAGCTGTGCTGCTGTGCAGTTCTGTATCAGCATTGCAACATACAGTGTCAACAAAGTGTGTTGTTACTACTTGCCATTGCCCACTTTTTTCCTAACTGCCTGTATTAAATAATAATATTTCTCTGTTGTCTGTATTAAATAAATATTTTCAAATGATTTAACTTTTACATATTTTTTTTAGCTTGTGTTAAATAATTTTCAAATGATTTTACTTTTGTTTTCCTCATAACCCGTTAAAATCATTGCTTTATGTTTTTAACTTATGTCCCTACTTTTATATAATATATTGGTCTGGGTGTGTAGGGGGCATGTATAAATGTATATATATAGTAATATAGAGAGAGATTTTAAGAGTGTCCCATATTTCTAATTTTCTAAAAGAAAACTTCTGACTTGGCTGTCACATTCGCGGTGAATATATACTGTAAGGTGATTTACTTAACAAGGTGAAACAAAAGGATTAACAAAATACACAAACATCAGAAGCCTAGGTCAGGGCTGTACTAATACTAATGAGGTTTTCTGACTGACCTTTGGAGTGACTGGTCCAATTTTCCACGCCAAGAATCACATAGTACGCTCATCTCATTTGTATCTCATTCACCACTTACTCATTTACTCAAACAACACTGGCCTATCTTCTTCCTGGCAGGTGAGCATTTGCTTCTTCTCCCAACTCCAGCTTTGTTGGTCTGGAGAATGGAAAGAGCTTTTGATCCTCCTGCTAGGACTAATTCCAGGTCCCAGCCTTGAAAATTTTGCTGGTCAGGAATACTCCAAAGCTGTGGTGGGCTGGCGCCCTGCCTGGGGTTTGTTTCCTGCCTTGCGCCCTGTGTTGGCTGGGATTGGCTCCAGCAGATCCCCGTGACCCTGTAGTTAGGATGTAGTGGGTTGGATAATGGATGGATGGATGGAATACTCCAAAGTATACCTGGGGCCATCCATTATGGATTTTCAATACTGCCTTCAAAGCATCTCAGTAGTCCTGGAATCCTGTGTGCTGTTATGGGTTAAAGGTTATACTTCTGTTTCAGCTAGTAGCTATGTGTAATGGAATATTCTTGTATGTCCCATACAGTCCGTGGGTGGTACCCCAAGTTGTGATTCCACCCTGAAGCCACCACTTCTGAGTCCTTCCATTGTTTATTTAAGACCCAAAAAAGTTGATCTTGGGTAGTGGCACATTGAATGAGTTGGTAGTCTCTTGTGTGACTATTGCTTCTCATTTGAATTTACTGGTTTCTGATTATTTCTGCTCTGTCTCTAGATTTTGCTTAAGAATTGTGTTTTTGGCATTTCTTTGCTTCGGATTGCCTTTTAGGCAAATCCTTTTTTCTGTTTCGAGCATTTTTGTCATTCTGTCTCTTTTTCAATAAGAAGATTCTTCATGTTGATTTGTCTCATCAGAGCTTTATTCATGGTTTTGTCTAACTTAAGATGCATCCAGGGATATTCTGAGTCCTTTAAGACTTTTTTGAACTCAAAAAGCCAATTTCCTAATTTTGGGGCAGGCTGTTACAGTAGCCTGAAGCTAGTAGTAGGGGGTCTGGCTGGTTTGGGTTGAGGCAAATGGAGATCCTGACCTGCTTTTGTTGCACTTTTTGAAGGCATCAGCCCCATTTTGTTATTGTTCTAACTTCTGTTCGTGTCATACCATACTGCACTGGTAGAGCAATGATGAATGATGAGCACTTGTTGTCACTTGTGGATGTCACAAGGAAACAGCAGGTGCCTCTACTAGAACAACATGTTACACAATGGCAGCACCCTTGCTCAAAAAGTACAAACAAAATAATGGTGCAAAAAATGCAAAACATAATATTAAATGTATAAAGAAAATTAAATAAAAAATAAACACAGAAATGGTTTTAGGACACTAAAAACAAATGTATCATAACACTTTATCTCTAATATGAGAGCTAGACAAACCTGCAGAGGCCTGTTATACTGAAACAGGAGGCTGTGTGTACAATTATACACCACTTTGCCAGCCTTCTTCCCTGAACAATCATCTCCAGGAGTCCTTTACTTATGTGTAGTTTTGGCAACTTCGCCAGTCTGTATTCAGCTTGATGTCCCATCCAGGAGAAGTCTTAGCCAGCTGATATGGCAGTCCTACTCCGGCTATCAAATACAACCCACTACCACTACTACTATTGTACTACAGATCTGAACTCATACAACACTTTCAGATGGTGTCCACTGTTGAAAAGCACTACATTAGGCCACCTGTTTTAGTAACCATCTTAGTCCACTTTTATGTTCTCACAAAAAGGGAAGTTTTTCT
Source organism: Polypterus senegalus (assembly GCF_016835505.1). Classification (NCBI taxonomy): domain Eukaryota; kingdom Metazoa; phylum Chordata; class Cladistia; order Polypteriformes; family Polypteridae; genus Polypterus; species Polypterus senegalus. Next base: position 269,936,380 of record NC_053155.1, read on the forward strand.
GCTTTTGCAATAAAGCTACCATGGGAGTCTGTGGAGTTTTGGAGTTTTGCTCTCTCTAAATTTTGTAAGTCCTCTTATTGTAAAAATATTTTTGTTTTTGCAATCATTTGTAATCTTTTCACTATTTGTATTTGTTCATTTGATCAAAATGTCAAAAAATATGAATAAATATTATCTAACATATGTTAGAGAATTGTAACCATTTCAGTATGCAGTGATGAGTTCAAGACAATATAAACTGCAAACAATAGAGATGCAGTCCTTAGGTTTCAAAACTGAATTCCCCGCAAACAGTGGCAATACTTAGGCATTCTGACCATGGGAAATAATGAGCAGGAAAGGGGTTCCCTTGGTTAAGTCCCATATCTGTATTGATCTTAACACAATTCTCATTCCACAAATACAGGGACCAAATGGCATGGCATGTAGCAGTTGCCCAATAACCTTAAATTACATAGCATTTTCCACGAGATATGATGGGATATTCAGTTACAACTGTTTCCAAGTCTACCAAACACATGTCGACAGGACTGACGAATTCCCAAGATCCCTCAAATATCTCTGCAATGACAGATACATTCTCTAATGGAATACTCCAGCATAGCTTTACTACGGAATCTGAGGAGTGTGATACCTCAGTAAATGCAGCACACCATCTTCTCCCATTTTTAAAAATGGGGACCATACCAATCTGCCAGGCTGAAGGCACTGTCTTCATTTTTCATGCAGCATTTAAAAGATGTGTGTTAACCAAAACCACCCATATAATATCTAGTACTTACAACATTTCTGTTGGGTTATCGTCTACTGTTGTGTCCTTACCATTATAGGGCTTTCAAGAAACCTCAATTACAGATCCAAATTCTATCACTGCTTCTGGTACTGCCTCCTCTGGGGCACATCCACCACATTGAGGAGATCCTTAGAGCTCTCTGTCCACCACTTGATAATATACCCAGTTGATGCCAAATATTCCCCTTGCAAAAATAAAATTTAGGTGACATTGCACATACCCTTCCTGAGTTTTTGTCTGTAAGGCCACTCAAAAGTTATTCTCTGTAGTCTAAATCTCCGCCAACACACGGGACTTTACTTCAGCCACTGCTGCAGCTGCCACATATTTGGCCTACTGATGCTTTTAAGCTAAATATTAAAACCCTCTAGCTAGAATTGTACTGGAGGCCTTTTATTTTAATCTGACCACTTCGCCCAACAGTTGGTGTATACCAACAACCCTTGCAGTTGCCACCATAACAGGCACTAACAATGTTTTAATTGTAACTGCCTCTACTACCAAAGTTTTAAACAACAAAAAAAAAAAATACAGAGGAAAAAATATAATAAACCATATAATAGACAAAATAATATTTAACAAATAATAAATCAAATACAAGTTTACTTGAGGCAGATTCAATTCCCCAGCTGTTTTATGTTGTTTTATTTTTTTGATTATGGACTGGATTGTGTTGCTTTGGTTACCTTTTAGGCAATCCTTGCGTTTTGTTTTCTCTTCTAAAGATATTTTAAGTGATATCTATGAAAGTACAGGAAAGTAAGTTGAAATGGCATGGACATGTAATGAGGAGAGACAATGAATGTATGGGTAAAAGAGTGATGGGAATAGAAGTACAGTGGAAGAGAAAGCTTGGGAGGCCAAATTAGAAATGGATGGATAAAGTAAAAGAAGACCTGAAGGAAAATGGCTTGACTGGCAAAGAGGTGCAGGACTGAGGTGTATAGAGAAGGTGGATCAAGCACATTGACGACACATAGAAGTGGGAAAAGAAGAAGAGAGGACAATATCCTAGCTAAACTATAACACTTTGTACCCTTTACCTAGGTGTGGTTCACTTAGATGAATTTAGAACCATTGTGAAAATCATATTTATGGAGTTCTTTGCCCAGCCCTAATCATCAGACGTATGTTTTCTGGAGAAATGTGGGCTTGATAGAGTGGCAATGAAAAACTGGTCAAACAATCACTCAGGTACACAGACCACTTCACAGTCCTATGAAAGAGCCATTTCTGTGACAGTTGGCCTAATATTATATGAAACAAGTTATAGAAAGCACTTCTATGTGCACTTTTACACAAATTTAGATAAGCAGATTATACCTGTAAATGAATCTGTTTAGGATGTCACTAAAAATGCTCCTAATGGAAAATGTATAGCTTACTCAACCACTAGTGAAAGCAAGACAATGACTATCCAAACTGAATGATGAGCGATTTCCAACAGTAAGAGAGCAGCTGCTGATACGGCATCAATTACATTACAGGAGGCTGAGGATGTGAACTGAAAAGAAGGAATGATTATTGACATGGCTGCATTAAGCATGAAGAAGCAGTAAGCAGAGCGAAAAACCTTGCCAGGCAGTTTTGGAGAGAGCTACTGTATTAGTAACTGTTATTTTAACTGTGTGTGCAATTATTAATAATTCTGAGAAGTGATTCCTGGCAGGTACACACTTATTCAGACTAATCCAGTGCCATTGGACAACTGATCTGAACTGAAATGCTACTTTGTGATTTTTAACAGTCTAAGACTATGTTGGTAGAATGCAAAATAGCACCGATACAGGAAAGAAAATCCCCTGAGGATCACCAGCTGTTCCATCTTAGCAACCTTTACAATGTGACAGGCTGGCGTAACTAAGCTCAGCATAAGGCCCTGAAATGTCAGTCAGCATCCCTTGGGATGGGGTGTGGTAATTAGACATTAAGCCATCCATCCATTCTTCTTAAGCTTACTGAAGCAACTTCCCACTCTCATACAGACATTTAGCCAATTCAGAATCAGGAATTAAACTAAAGCATATCTTTGGGATATGTGAGGAAAACAAGGATACCCAGAGACCAGCCCACACAGAAACAAGGAGAAATTGCAAGCTCCACACACAACTACTTAGTCACTGTGTCGTCACACTAAATTAAGGTAAGACAATGTAGTGCAACACATGGAGTTACCACCTCAAATTTCCTGCATGCTAGTTCAGTTTGCGTAATTTTGTATTATTTGTGTGGAATTCTTCCTCCAAGTGCAAAGAGATACCATCTAGTGGCCAGTTATTGTTGGTGCGGAATGTTTCACATTATCTCTTTGTTTGTGTGGATATTCACACTTTTTTTTCCAACATCCATGTGCATATTAGGTTATTAACAATAAAGCTTGTTCATAAAGGCAAATATTATAGTAATATAATAATTATTTACATATGACATACAAGATGGGGCATGATATAACACAGAAGAAGCTGCCCTTAAATCATTTTTAAGGTTTCCTAGAGTTTATTTATTTTGCAAGAGATTTCACTTTTGGAATCTTAGTGTGATGCCACAGTCATTTTGTTTTGCTGGGTTGTACAGCCATTCTTGGGAGCGGGCTAAACTGCTAGGTTTTGACTCAAGGTTTTCTGTCTCCAAATTAGTCAAAAGCTTGCTCATACAAGCTAAAAGATACCTGACACAGTTAATCATAAGCTTACTACAAGGTAACAATTAAGCATGAGAAAACTGGTCTTTAGACTGCTGCTTGCTAGCTACTCTGAGCTCTAATTTATCTTGGCACAAATAAATCAGTTAAGCAGAAAGCAGGCCTTTAAATGAGATATCCAATGCTGTGTGGACATGTGTAACTTGTGATCAAGCGAAGAAATTTGCTAACAGTGGAATTCTCACATCTTCGGATGTAGTCTTTTGTGTCTATGGTGTGGTGTTGCCTTCCTAGTCTTGGCGTTAGGCTCTTTGCTAAGGAAATGTATGGCCCTTTGTAGCACAAACATTTAGGCACCAAAATCTCCATATTGAAATACAGGTCTTTCTTCCAACTTGAGCTCAATCATTGGCACAAAACTTGGAAAAGTGTATCTTAGAGCTAATGGCCCTCACCAGGGTGTTTAAAGGGATTTCAGAATGACCAACTCCAAGAGCTCTGAGGTGAGTAGCCTCCAGTTCAAAAGAGAATGCTTTCAATCTCAAAACAAAAAGGATGAAATTCCTAGTCTTAAAAAAGGAAATGCATGCACCTGGTTTTTAAGGGAAAGCGTAGTCTCCAAAGTTTCCAGTTGCAGGTCCAGGGTTGCATGAATGTGCCCCAACAGAGCAATCAAGAGCTTTGCTTGAGGTTACAAGATTAAGATAAATGTTCATTTAGCGACCCCTTTGATCTGTAGACATGTTAACCCTTTATGAAATAACTCAGTTGTCAAAAGAAAAAGTTGACTAACTTTAGAGCTCCATAACATCTCAGCCTCTCAATGTCTCTCTCTTAATGTCCTTCTGCAATGGTTGCGAGTGTGACGCAGCTGACTTTCTGTATCTCTGTCAAGTCCATTTCTTTAATAGAAAAGGCTTTATGTGCCACTGACATTCTAACAGTGGGTGATGCTATACTGTAGGGCTTAGGGCCCCAAAAACTCTAGAAATTGCCTTGTCTGTAGCAGACAGATACCAGGTCCAGGGTTGGTTCCTACTTTCCACTTAGCGTTATCACAACAGGCTCTAGTTCACTGCAATCCTAAAATGGAGTAAAAGACTAAAGAATATGAATAAGTTGTTATTCACAGTGTGGTTTCCACTTGATAGTATTAATCAGGGGTCCTCAATCACGGTCCTGGAGGGCTGCAGTGGCTGCAGGTTTTTGCTCCAACCCAGTTGCTTAATAAGAAGCACTTACTGCTCAAGTAACACTTCTGCTTCACTTTAGTTGTCTCACTCATTAAGATTTTGAATCCTTATTGCTTATTTTAGTCTTAAACAGCTGTATTCTTGGTTTTTAATTGCTCCTAACATACAATTGACAAAGGAGACCATCATTTCTGCATTTAGTTTGTTACCATTTACTCCTGTGTGTATTTATCATGCACTATTGGGTTTAATTAAATACTTAGAAGGAAAGTGAAGAGAAAAAAGTGAAGGACTGAGGATTACTCCTCCATTTTAGCCTTCAAATCATTTGGATGATATCCTTAGAAAGGGGAATAAAATCAAGGATATGAGAATTACCTGACATAGCAGAGTTAAAGCACTAACAAGCCATGAAATTAAATTATTGGCAAGAATTGCTTTCTAATTAAGCAACCGGGTTAAAACAAAAACCTGCAGCCACTGTGGCCCTCCAGGACTGTGATTGAGGATCCCTGATATACATAGTAGGACATCAGTGTGAGAGTTCAGACCTAGGGTTCACTTAGCCTCTCTTTTATTGTTAAAAGTCACCAACAGTCTTTAAATCATTCTGGGTAAAGGGGTTCTTGCTAATAAGCAGTTGTAATGGAGTTCAAGTTCATCCATCATTTTTTCATATAGTTTACTTTTAAACCCCTTTCTTAAAACAAATACAGTGAAAATATAGCTGGAATTGACTGTCTTTCAGATAGAATGATAAAAACAGAAAGTAAATCTAAACAGTTCATCCAGGTATTGCTGCCTGATGAGACAACAACTTAATGAAGTGTGCATATTCTTCTTTCTTATTGATTATCGGTAGAATTACAAGTTCAAGTAAACTTTTAAACTTAATTGAATCCCAGTTGTAGAAACATTTCAGAAACATCTGTCAGTCTATTGGGCTCAATGGAGAGCTAGTCGCCTATTACATCTAACAGTAAATTTTAAAATGCTCAAACAAGAGAAATTATCAAGTGGTTCCTGATGCTTAGTTATGCTGTGCTGAGAATCATTTTAACCACACATGCATCTGAGTTAGTGTTTGATAAGAAATGTGACAAGACACATAGTAACTGATAGTGACAGATTCTGTCAGTAATGTGTGTTTTGATCGGACAGCTAAAGAGAAGTAAACACGTCTGTGATAGATGGAAGAGTACTTTTATCACTACATTTTTATTGAAGTCAGAGTAATGGTGGTTACTGACATACCTCTCGTTTAACTGTTGAGTTGTATAGTTTGAAAGATGTCAGAGCTGTGGAGCATCTTCTTAACCCAGAATAGCACCAAGAAACTACCACATACAAGAGTTTTGTTAAAGAAATAACAAAAGCAAAGGGATACATGAGGGTGAAAACAAAGTAAATAGCACAAATATGAACACAACAAACTCCTAGTGCCTCCCTGAGTCTTCCTAAAACGGATTTAGGTCCCTGACTGCTTGTGCCGTTGTGTTTGTATACCGTGCCCCAAAGGCTTTCTTCATCTCATGTCTCTCCCTTCTAACTTCTGTCTTGACTCTGGTCACTCTTTCTCATTCCAGTAAAGTGCTTGAAACCAGCTCTCCTCCCCACTCTACTTTCATGCTGGAGGTAGCTATAAATCCTTTTCTGGGCTCGCCTCTGTCACTATATTTGCTCCAAGGATACCAGGCCAGAGTTATAGTGTCTTTCCACTGCTTAGCATTTTGTAAGCCACAACAGGTCAGATCACCATAATAGACTTGTTCTCCTTGAGGGACAGCACTGCCTCACACACTTTCTAGCTGTAGGCAAAGGTTTTATTTTTTATTTGTTTATTTATTTTTTTATTTTTATTAATTTTATTGCATTCCATACAAATAAATCAAGTTTTACATAAAGAAAATTTGAGTTAAGAACAAATCGATCCCCACCCCTAAGAGAGAGAGAGAGCATGCCAAACAGCATGAAATTTAAGACCTGTAGGCATACCTAAATGAATAGATTCTCTGTGCTTTATTATTTTAAAATATTACTGATTAGATCCTGCCATGTTTTGAAAAAAGTCTGTACGGATCCTCTAACTGAGTATTTGATGTTTTCCAATTTCAAATAGTATAACACATCAGTTTCCCACTGACTTAAAAGAGGAGAGTTTGGGTTCTTCCAGTTTATCAGAATAAGTCTGTGTGCCAAGAGTGTAGTGAATGCAATCGCAGTTTGTTTGTCTTTCTCCACTTTAAACCCCTCTGGAAGAACCCCAAAAACAGCTGTTAATGGGTTAGGAGGGATTGTGAGTCCAAGGCTGTCTGAGAGGTAATTAAAAATTTTGTCCAGAATAATGTTAATTTGGTGCAGGCCCAGAATGTGTGACCCAGTGAGGCTGGGACTAGTTTGCAGCGTTTGCAGGTTGGATCATGCCCTGGAAACATTTTGGAGAGTTTTAGTCGAGACAGATGTGCTCGATATATAATTTTAAGTTGTAAGTTTTAAATTTGACACTGTGATTGGTGAGATTATTTACAAGCACTTTATTTTATGAAAGAATACCCACACAAATAGCTGACAGGTGAACCTGATAGGAAGAAGAGAAGAATCAAGTGTTACACAGTGCTGAAGTGCTGATGTGCCATGTTTGGTAATGATCAAAATTATGGCCAGGGTCGTCAGGGTCACTGTCAGTTATTTCAAGGTTTCCCAAACTAATACTGCCAAGCAAGCAACCTATGCAAGTACCCTAAACTCAGGCAGGCCATTAAAAGAGAGCTGATGGGTTATGTGCTATTCACTCTATACCAGAAAAAGATTTTTTCCATGTGTGGTTGTGGCATGTTCGTCTTTTGAGACCTTTGATCTGTAGAGAAAGCATAAAAACTTGGAGAATTACACGGAACCGCAGAGCTCACCTATGGACAGATGGAAAACATTGCTCCTGCTCATGCCTAGGACAAAATGCTTTCCCACACTCTCTTTCAAAACCCCAAATGTATCAACCTTTGGCCATGTAAAGCTCTCCTTCAACTATTATATTGTTGTGAATGTTAAGCTGAAATTAAACAGAAGCTAAAATAAAATCTTCCATTAGTGTTACTGATTCTTTCTTCCTTCTTCATCACCGTACTAATAGAGAAAGATATCCATCCATCCATTATCCAACCCGCTATATCCTAACTACAGCGTTCACAGGGGTCTGCTCAATCCCAGCCAACACAGGGTGCAAGGCAGGAAACAAACCCTTGGCAGGAGAAAGAGATATATATATATATATATATATATATATATATATATATATATATATATATATATCTTGTCACACACGTGCGCATGGGAGGCAGCTAAAGGGCTTGAGTGATGGCAGTTCTGAGACAGGCAGGGCTGTGGCAGAGTGCACTGACTCTTTTTCTCACTTCCCTGTAGACCATTCCTGGGAGACTCCACCTGGCTCTCGTGACATCACTTCCGGGACCGAACCAATGGAGACAGAACCAACAGGAGCCGGCCCCCCTGATGTCACGTCCGGGCCTGATCCAATGAGTGACGAACACGTGCCCGATTCCCATGACCTCACTTCCTGTCTTCCCCTTTAAAAGCCTGCCCTTTTTCCCCTTACCCTCAGTCTTGTCTTGGACTCGTTTGTATGCACATCAGTGCTGTTGTTGGTGATAAAAAACGATTTGCAGCCAGGATACCAAAATATACGGGTGGCTGCCCCAAAACTTCTTTGAGTATGTCTCAGTTTTGTGACTATATATATATATATATATATATATATATATATATATATATATATATATATATATATATATATATATATATATATAGCACAGGCCAAAAGTTTGGACACACCTCCTCATTCAATGTGTTTTCTTTATTTTCATGACCATTTACATTGGTAGATTCTCACTGGAGGCATCAAAACTATGAATGAACACATGTGGAGTTATGTACTTAACAAAAAAAGGTGAAATAACTGAAAACATCTTCCCAGGGAGTGATCGCCCCCTGCTAATACACTAACCCTTTTGTCTTCTGTCAATCTGCACCTGTTGTCACCTTGATTTCTAATTCACATTAATTCTGGCTTTCTTTTGCCGAAATAGGGTATGCTGCCTCATAGTGGTGCCTATATGTACATTACCACTGCCAGGACATGCATTACCAGGTCCTTTAATGGCTTTTCCACCGTTTTACATTGTCTTATCTGCAATCTTGTTCCTGACTGGGTTCCTTTCTACAATAATTAAATGCTGAAATGATAAACTCATAGTAGAAATTTATTATTTTGTCTGAAGTCAAAGCACTATCATGGATGGTTTGAGTTATTCTTTATCTCCCTTAATAGTGTTAGCTATTCTAATGCATTGTACAGGCCAATAGTATACTCTCAGTAATGGAGATGGCAGCTTCCAAGACGCTTATTGAACATGAAGATGAAGATGATAACAGCTTGTGTGTGTTAAGAGCTCTTAATTGCCCCTAAGAGGGAAGAATTTTATGAGAAAGGCAATAATATGAGGTGCTGCAAAACACAGGAACAATAACTAAGAACCAAAATATAACTATACATATAGTATTTAAAAGAAGACACCCTATCTGTGAACTCCTAACCCCAAATAAAATTTCCCCACTTAGATTACAGAAAATATTTTATTAATGAAAGAATCTGATTTGAACATATTTTATGAAGCAGTTATTTGTATTACAAAGTCAAGGGGAGCCATGGCCTTTTGCAAGAGCAATAGTGATAAGGCAGTAACCACGTTTGGAAGGGGCAAATGCAGTGGACGTAGAAAGTTTTCAGACTCTTTCACTTTCTGCACACTTTATGGTGATATAGATTTAATTTTAAATTGTTAAATTTTACATTTTTTCCCTATCAATGTACACTCAGCAACTTATAATAACAAAATAAAGTATTTTTCAGAAAGGTTTGCATATTTATTATAAATCATAAACAGAGGCCTCTTAGTCACATAAGTATTCAGAACCTTATTCTTAGAAACCCTTTTGCCAGAAATTTCAGCTTTGAGCCTTCCAGGGTAAGTCTCTACAAACTTTGCACTCCTGGATTTGGATAATTTATCCCATTCCTCCTGGCACATCCTCTCAAGATCCATTAGATTAGACGGGAAACATCTGTAAATCTTTAGATCTCTTCACAGATGTTCTATAGGGTTTAGCTCTGGGTTTTTACTAGGCCACTCAAGGACAGTCAGAGACTTGTCCCAAAACCACTCTAGCATTGGCTTAGCTCTATGCATGTCATTGTCTGGCTGAAAGCTGAACCATTGCCCCAGTCTAAGATTGCATGCAGTCTGGTGCAGGTTTTCTTTAAGGACCTCTCTGTATTTGGTTGCATTCAGCCCTCCCTCAATTCTGAACAGCCTTCCTGTTTCTGCCACTGAGAAACATCCACATAGCATGATGCTACCACTACCATACTTCATCATAGGGATGGTATTAGGCATGTGATGAACAGTGTCTGATCTTCACCAAACATAATGCTTGGCATTTCAGTTCAATTTTTGTTTCATCAGACCAAAGAATCTTTTTCCTAATACCCTTAGAGTCATTTAAATGCCTTTTGGCAAACTGCAAACATTCTGCCATATGCCTTTTACTCAAGAGTGCTGCTAAGATGGATATTCTACCTACATATTCTCCAGACTCAGTAAAGGCCTTTTGAAGCTGTCTTAACAGTGACCTCCCTGACCAAGGCCATTCTAGTCCAGTTACTCAGTTTGGTTGGATGTCAGAGTCTAGGAAGAGTCCTGGTTGTTTCAGCCTTCCATTTTACACTTACTGAGGCCTCTGTTCTACTGGGAGTAGTCAGAGCTTTAGAAATGATTTACAGTATACTCTTGCTCTGATCTACACTTCATCACAATTTGATCATGGAGGTCCATAGATAGTTCCTTGGTCTTCATGGTTTGGTAGTGTGGATTGTGGGGCCTTATATACTCAGATGTGTTTTTCTAAACCATGTCCAGGTAGGTTTGCCACTCATGCACTCCATTCAAGCTGTACACACATCTCTAGAATGAGTAAAGCAAACATTAGGCACTTAACCACGATATGAGGGTCACAGCTAAGGTCTGAATACTTACTGAAAGGAGAGATTTTAGTTTCTGACTTTTAATACATTTGCAAACCTTTCTGCTTTTACTTCATCATTTTGGGTTATTGAGTGTAGATAGGTGTGCAAAAATGACAAATGCATCCATTTTAAACTAAACCTTAAACACAATAAAGTGTGCAGAAAGTGAAGGGGTCTAAATACTTTCTGAAACCATTCTGCTTAAATTTCATTCTTTACCATTTCAATCTGTTTGAGGAACCTTATTTCAATTAGCTTTACCTGGTTTTGGTTTTCCTCAAAAATGAACTATTTGTCTTGGAATAATTTCCTACAATTTATTTCAGTGATTATAAATTGTTTGCGTTATATCAGGACTATGTCCATGCCACGAAATGCCTAAAATGCCTTTAAACATTAAAAGTTCAAATACACTTCTTACATCACAATTTTACGATTATGGTCTGCAAGATCTTTTCACTGACCACCATAAGAGGTGATCAAAAAGGTTTGAGTTTGACCTATTATAAGAAACACTGTTAAACCTTAACAAATTGTAATTTTCAACATATTAGAATATATTTCTTAATGGGGTCATAAAGCTTTTCCAGATTCTGCTTTGCTTGTATAACTACTCTTCTCTAGCTTAGTCAATGTATTCTAATTTTGGCATGGCACATCTCATGGAGGTGGGCCTTCCGAGTAGAGGACAGAATGGGCCAATTCTTCAGAATTGGGTGGATGAGGCACCACTTCAGTACCATAATTTTGCAGAGCAGCCTTTACAGTCTGAGCGACTCATTGTCATAAAGCAGAAGATGGCCAACGCTTTTCCCTGATTGACTGCTGCAAATGGCAAAGCAAGTCAGAGTAATGTTGGCCTTTATTGAGGCTTGAATTCAATATGGACTATACCCTCAATATGATAAAACAATTTCACACCTAATCTTGCTGGTATTTTGCTTGAATCTGGCAGAGAATAAACACAATTTATTATAATAGAGGAAACTGCATTCATTTATTGCTGAGAAACAGAACAGTGATTGAAAATGTTGGAAGTCAAGCAGAAAGTAAAGGTGTCCAGCTGTTAATAAAGTGGCTTTTATTCTGTCTCCTTCCTTAAAAGTTAAATCCAACAAGGCAGTTGACCAGTCGACTTCCAGGTTAGTACTTAATTTGATCAAGAGGGAAACTAATGAGTGTGGCACGGTGGTGCAGTCGTAGCGCTGCTGCCTTGTAGTTAGGAGACCAGGGTTCGCTTCCCGGGTTCTCCCTGCATGGAGTTTGCATGTTGTCTGCGTGGGTTTCCTCCGGGTGCTCCAGTTTCCTCCCACAGTCCAAAGACATGCAGGTTAGGTGCATTGGCGATTCTAAATTGTCCCTGGTGTGTGCTTGGTGTGTGGGGGTGTGTGTGTCCTGCGGTGGGTTGGCACCCTGCCGGGGATTGGTTCCTGCCTTGTGCCCTGGGATTGGCTCCAGCAGACCCCCGTGACCCTGTAGTTAGGATATAGCAGGATGGAGGGAAACTAATGAAACTTTACTTAGCCCTTGTGATTTCTTTTTATTTTTAGAGTGAATGTACTTTGTTGGCCTGCAGCAGGAACAGTACGAGTTTTTCTTTTTGTGGTTTAAATAACTTTGAATGTAATTACCAGCATCCCAACTGCTCTGTTCTTTGGGAAATAATACACTAATAGACAAATCAGTTGTCTGTAGAAACACTATGTGAATTGAAGAAAATACTCAGTATAATTAAAAACACACAAATGCTTTTGTATCAGCTAGGGCTGGTGATCATGCATTCCCCCCTCTGTGAACAAGTTTGTGTCATGTGCTCAAATCTGTATATTCAGTGCTTACACCTTCTATGCAAAAGAATCAGACATTGAAGCTTTTTGTGGAAAACACAGTTAAAATCCCTTGTGCTTTTGTATTTAGTGGTGAATGTTCAGTGCCATGGAATTTCATATACCTTTTAATGGCTGCTGCTTCAGGACCACTTGCCTGCACCCATATCTTTCAAGGAGAAAACATGCTTTCTGAGCAAATAAATTGAGATGAACCATTGCCAGAGTGTAAAGTATCACTATGTCTTAGGAAATATTATTTTTTGGTAAAATTTAATGGAATATACCAAATCAAAAAAGAATAGTTGACTGTTACAAAAGGATGGAGATTAATCCTACACGTATGGATATTAAACATAAAGGCGGGTGTTTGTCATGGTACAATTGATTGATTGTTTCTAGCCAATAGGAATTTAAAATCAAAAAGAGATCTCCTTATTATCTTTTTAACTTCTCCAAAACAACAATGAGACCTGAAAGAAATAAAATGGAGACATGTTCTTTTGCCTCCTGAGTCACACGTTTCTTCATTAGTTTCGGCAGAGATCACAGCAAAGTCACACCATGGGCTCAGATTTTCAAAGTAGTGTCTTGAAATCTTTCTTGTAATCTGAAAGTATTTACATTGTGTGCTCAGTAATATAAGATGGAATGTATGAACAGTTGTTTGTGGTAATAATACACTTTACTGATATTACAAAACTTTAGTCCTTGTTTCTGAATAATACTATTAGCCACTCAAATTTATATTGCTGGGCTAAAATTCAATCAGACTAGAAGATACTAGAAGAAAAGGTAGACATTGTGGCATAGAGGTTAAGACTTTGGACCTGTGGGCTCAGATCCTGCTAGTGACACTGTGTGACCACTAGAACGTCACTTCACCTTCTTGAGCTCCAATTGGAAAGAAAAAGAAATGTACCCGATGATATCTTTAATGTTGTAAGTCACTTTGGATAAAGATATCAATCCAATAATAAGTAAAAAATATGAAGTCTTGCAAGAGATTAAAACACGACCAGATAGAGATCTCACAAATTGTAATGTACTTTTCAACCCAAATTCTCAATTTTGACTCCTTTTACCTCAGTTGTATCCCGTGTTTTCTTTTTGTCTAAAGCTAGGAAGTTTAGGAGAAACATCTGTGACAAGGTTGATTCTTAAATGAAACATAAGTGAGAATCTCTCTTAAGTCTCATGAGCCATCAAAGATCAACCTTTGACCTGTGAAGTTTTCCTATGGGAAAAACAATTGCCATAAGCAAAAAATACTTAAAAAGTCTGAATTTTTTTTCTACAGTGAAAATATATCCTGTTATCTTTACAATTCAGACATTTGTTGTGCTATAAGATGTCCAGTAGTTCAACTCGAATGCATTAAACTATACTAGTTAAGATGTTTTAGTTCAGTAATTTATACTGTATAATCCTCTTTTGATTTATGTACCATTCTCAAAGTAAGCACAGTCACTTTATACTTTTGCAGAACCTGCTGCTTCATTTTTAGTTGGCCACAGGATATCCAGCCAGCACTGGGCAAAGGCAGGAGCCATTCCAGGACAGGAAGTGATGGCAGCCCATCAAGGGGGCCCACCAATGCATACAATCATACCAAGCCTGGTTAGAATTAGCAGTTAACCCTAACATGCGCCTTTATGGGATTTGGGTTGAAACGCAGAATACCTGTGCGAAAAACTCACAAAGTCGCTTGGAGAATGTGGAAAATTTAAACTGATAGCAACCAGGCATGGAATTTGAATAAAAGGTGGTGGATTTGAGATACAGAAGTGCTAATCAATGGGCCACCATGTCAACCCCTCTACATGTATTTAAAAGAAATGAAAAACAGAAAAACAATGAAGCTTGACTGGAAGTTCAAGAGGCTGATGAGCTTTTTGACAGAGATGTGCCATGATCTTTTGGTGGACAGTGGTTTAAAAGGGGAGATTAGGCACATTATAGAACACTAGCTGTGTAAGCCCGTGCTGTAAAAAACCCGGGGTCCTAAAAACTATTGAAATCATCAGAAAAAAAATTGAAATTGTAGAGATGTCAAGTAATTGAAAGGAACTTCTCTGGGCATCTTTCTCCTAGGAGGATTCATTTTGCCGACGTGCTCGCATCGCTTGTGTATTAGCAGCGGGTGGAAAGGTAAAAGGGATACCGTTTTGCCAATGTACTCACCTCACTTCTGTATTAGTGGCTAAGCGAGTGACTCTTTCTTCGGAGGTTTCATTTTGCCAACATGTTGGCTTTGTTTGTGTATCCTCAGTGGCAGAGGCCTTACCCCGATTCCATCTCTCACTTCCAGGCTGGACAGACAGACACACACACTTCCACGTGTAGACGTTTATATATAATATGATTCGCTAGGCAAGAATTACAATTAGAAATCAATGTCCACTTTGTTTGAATTCTACCAGAAGTTCAGATGTAACAAATTCATTAAAATATTCACCACCTTGGAATGAGAAATGGTGCTCCTATAATTGCTGATTATGTTCGAGGTGCTGGTGAGAACATCCAGGGGGTTAAATGTCCTGGTTAAATTGCCAATCGTGATCTCGTCCATTTTGGCCTCCCAATCATCCCATGTCTTTTATTGGCTAGCTATCTTTCTCACCACTTCACCATTTGATAACTAATGTGTGACCACCATACTGGCACAATAATAGCTGCCGTTGTATCATCGTGGTGAATGCTACACATTGGTGTTGGTTGAAGGGTTGAAGTGGCTCCCTATTATCTATGTAATGCTCTTTGAACAGTTAGAAATGTACTATATATATGTAATTAGTATTAATTTTATTACTGTTAAGCATATACTTTATATCCATGATATAATACAACTTAACCGGATTACAGAGCCAATAAAGGAATTCCAATTTAAATAAATATAATACTACAACCAAGATCAAGACCCCATAGAACTTCAAATCTAGAAATGTTTTCTCTAAAAATTGTCTGCTGTGGGTCAAAATGTCAAGAAGTTGATAGAAATCATCATTCAATGCCATTTTTTAAGTATATCACATTCTCTCTTATGCATTAGACTTTCATCATAGAAAACTACATTTTCTTTTGGTACAGAACCTGCTTCTACACTGCAAAATATGCATATAAAAAACTAGACAAAAAACTTTAAATGGTAGTTATTTTGCTTTTGCTTTTGCTCTACAACCCTTTCTCTTAGTCCTGGTGGGCACTTGTAAATGATCACACCTTTGACACAACACATTGAAAAAAGTTAAGACCGTTGAATAAAAGTTCACAGCTTGCATTACACTTCTGCATTGGTAAAACTGCATTTTTTATGTCTAAGTCGTGGAAAGTTGAAGCTTACCCTTACAGCAACAGGCACAAGTCAAGATCTTACCCTGGAGGGCAAGCTCACCCACATCCAGCCACATCTAGAAAGCCTAAAGTTACGGTGGACTCAGACATTGCCAATGTCTGCAGGGTCACAAACTCAGTTCCAAAACGTTTATGTAATGAGAGAAACACAGGCTTCTTAGCTGATTAACTAAAGAAACTTTCTTTTATTATTATTGTTAATTTAGCAAATGTCTGTAATGCAGGGAAACTCTGC
The DNA here is from genome assembly GCF_016835505.1 of Polypterus senegalus. NCBI lineage: Eukaryota > Metazoa > Chordata > Cladistia > Polypteriformes > Polypteridae > Polypterus > Polypterus senegalus. The sequence goes on from NC_053155.1 coordinate 269,952,522, forward strand.
CAGTTTACTGTTCAGTGCAGTGCAGTGTTTACATATTATTTTACATTTGGAGGTTATGTGAATTACTTAGAAACTGTGAAACCGAAATGTCCAAAAGCAATGTTTTAACCTCCATGACATACTTCCTTTAAGAGACTTGCTGTACGTGACTTTTTGCTGTGAACAGTGACATCACTCATGCAAGTTCATAATGACCAAATTTAACTTCCGTCAACAAAAACATCCAGTTCCAAAAATCATCTGTTATTATCGCTTATTTTGATTAATCCAGATGAACAGTCACCAGAAAGCAGGACCAAATTTTTTTTTGCATAATTTGATAATAGGAAAACTATTAGAATATTTATTATATATAAAAGATGCAGTAGACTGTATTTAATAAACAACTCCACTACATACTGTTTCCATTATTTTTGCAGTGACATATACAATAAATTATAATAGTTTTTGAGGTATTCTTGAACTTTATTAAATTTTAAATTGTCAGCTATTGAATGTGTGTCATAACACTAATATAAAAGACTCACGCCAGCTGGCATTTCCCTCTATGAGCACTCTCTACCTCTGTTTACAAAACTGGGTCCTGGTGATTGCCTTACGTACTGGGATTTTTATTGTAAACAATGATTTCCCAATAAGCTAATTTTGATTTTATAAATACAAATGGTCTTGTTAGTACAGCAGCCAGAATCCTAACAGGAATCCTAGAATCTCAGCCGTTTTGTGTCTGTGCAGAGTTTGCATGTTCTCCCCATGTCCACGTGCAATTTGTCCACATACTGTAGTTTTTGCCTACATCCCAAGTTAACTAGCAAATCTAAATCAGCTCAGTTTTTCATTATGATCTTTGATGAACTGGCATTCCATCAAGTAGCTGGTCCTGTTTTGAGCATGAAATAGGTGACATAGGTTCTGTGTGGTGGACGGCCAGGGTCCTTACCTGTCCAGGATGTCTGTGTTATGGAAGGACCGTGGGAGAGGACATACACAAGGCTCTATCTCTCCCGGAGTGCTAGATGGCAGCCTCCTCTGGGTTGCAGCGGTGCCTTGGATTCCCACAGGCCTTTGGAGTTGGAGTTTGGTACAGCCCTGTTGTATTCTGTTGGTGCCACTGGGGGGTGCTGCAGGGACTGTGGAGTCCTATTTTATCAGGCTTCTGTGTCACCCAGATGGGCTTCTGGACCACACTAATGGGCCAGTGGAAGTACTACCAGGTTCAGTATAAAAGAAGCCTACTGCCACAGCTCCAAGAGCTAGAGTAAGGAGGGAGAAGACGAACCTTGCTGGAGGAGGAGTGGAGGCAGAGAGAAGGAAAGTGAGAGAGAAAGAGAGAGAAAGAGAAAGAAGAACAAAGTGGAAACAGCATCGCTGTGTGCTATTTCATCCTTGTGCTTTCTTGTGGCTGTGTACTGAGCTTGAGGGTGGGAAATGCTTACACAAAGAGTTTCCCACTGAAAATAAGCCCATGATGTGCTTCTGGAACTTGTGTTTGCATCCATCTGTGTTGGGTTTGTGGAGCTGGTGAGCTCAGGCCACACCTGCAATCCAGAAATGGAAAAAGCATGTTCAGAAAAATGGATGGCTCTGCTTCATTCAGCTTTTTGAGAGTGAGTAGTGACAATGCTCATACAATTGAGCCTCGAACATTACACTGCACTGAAGGTATAAACTGCAGGATGTTCATAAAAACATGGAAAAGACATGCAAATTCCACACAGCAGATATCCTAGTTAAACCTGCATCTAATTTCCATAAAGTGCTTCCATAATACAGTACTTTCAATAACTAGTTTTTCTACACAGCCTCCTGAACACATCCAACTGTACTTTGTTTTTACCAGCTTCCCTGGATTTGCCATTCTGGACACACTAGTACAGTAAATCAAAATGAAATTTCAGACCCGACTAATCCCTGAAGTGAAGAGAGATGGTGACACATGCAATAATCTTTGAAATATAGTGTTATGTCCCTAGCTCTTTTATATGAGTAAAATAGATAAAGATCTGCAGTGCTGAGTTTGAGCTGTTTCGTTCCGCAGTCAGTCAGGAAATGTGGCAAGACCATTATCGCATATTTACATGAGCGGACATTCTTCACTGTAAGGTGGCCATAGCCAAGTAGACATCAAAGAAAAAAGAAGGAAACAGGCAGACACAAAAGTGACTGTGGGTAACATGGAACCGCACAAGTGGTTATCGGTGTGGTAGATCAGTTACAAAAGAACAGCATACGTTTGGCCAGAAATTTGCAATTTCCAGCAGGTATGATCAACATCATTTACACTATATTGTTTCACAGAAAAAAAAAGATCTAAATGTTGCCTTATGTTTTATGATGTGTACCAAATTCGAGATATTCCTACTATTTAGTCTGAACCATAAATGGGGTGCATGTGTTTGTAGGGGCACATGCTCCTAGACGTACAGTATTTGTTCTTTTATCCCAAGCCTAATGCTGCCACAAAAACTTTCCACACACACTTCAAAATAAGTAGTCGAGGACAAAGCATATGAAAATTAGAGGAAAACAACCACACAGATTTTAATGTTGGTTTAACTTGAAACATATAAGATACCACCATCAGTAGAGTAAGAATCAAGTGAGAGGAATTCTTGAATTATTGTTCTTATTCATTTAGTTTCATTTTTGGATTCCTTATTATTATTATTCTATTGTTTAATTTTGTGATGCTATCGTGCAATCATTTTGCTGAGTATTTTCTCGAGGGGCAATGCTATTTTTTTACATTATTTTCCTGGAACTGCTATATTGTTGACAGTAATAACAACTGCAGCTAATCACGTGAACAATCTAGACGAGAAGAGGACATTCAGCCAAACAGAGCTCAGCAGTCCTATCTACTTACCATATATACTCGCGTTTAAGTTCTCCGGCGTATAAGTCTGGGCTTGATTTTACCGTAAAATTTTTGATATTTTATAATGTCGGTTGTATAAGTCAAATGCGGAAAACTCATGCTATTGGTCCAAAAGATTATGATATGCTAACTCCCACCTGAGAGATTAACCACGAATGAAAAACACTGCCTTTTTTTCTATGTATTGTGCCTATGTGACCACATGGTAATATCTGACTACTCCAAAGGGATGTTTGCACTGTTTTGTGTTTTTTGAATCACAAACCCTCATATATCGTTATCATAAGAGCATCCCTTATCTACAATGGAGCATTCGATCAGAAGAAAATATGAAGATGGTTTTAAATTAAAAGTCGTTGAAGTGGTGAAAGAAATTGGTAACTACACTGCTGCAACAAAATTCAATGTGTCTGAGAAACTGGTGCAAGATTGGAGGAAGGTAGAATATGTAAAACGAATAAAATGTAATTTTGTATTTTTGAACAGACGTATAAGTTTGGCTGGCAAAATCCCATCACCACCTCCTCGCGGTGCCGGCTGGAAACAACGACCCCATGGGAAGTTGGCCAACGGTGAGGGTCGTCGACGTCAGGCGGAGCGACGCGCCGATCGACGGACCCCTCCTCAGTCGCATCATATGCAACAACGGCTCAACATTTGGACGATGATGCTAGGGCGTCCCCTGCAGGCGCGCGCCGCCCTCGCCTGAGCGACGTGAGAAGTGGACGAAGGCTACCTGCCCAAGGACGGGACAGGCTAAAGAAGCAAGTCCGACCACGACTACGATTACGGTGTGGGACCCTCAACATCGGCACCATGACCGGAAGAAGCGCGAGTTGGCGGCGCACTCAAGACCCGTCGTGTCGACATCGCCTGTATTCAAGAGACGAAATGGAAAGGATCAAAAGCCAGAGACATCGGCGAAGGCTTCAAACTGTATTACAACGGCGCACAAGCACAAAACGGCGTGGGAATCGTGATCTGCCAGAAGCTACAAGACAACGTCGTAGAAGTCAGCCGAGTCTCAGACCGCCTCATGTCACTCAAGATCGACACTGGCTCAGCCGTGCTCCGAGTTGTATCGTGCTACGCGCCCCAAACCAATTGCCCCGACGACGAGAAAGACCGATTCTGGGAAAGCCTCGACGCCCACCTACGATCATTTGCCCCCGAAGAACACGTAGCTGTCGGTGACGACCTCAACGGCCACGTGGGTCAAGAGCGAACCGGATCTAACGGGTCCATGGGGCCAAGGACGAGGAGCCCGTAACGACGATGGCACACGAGCGCTGGACTGCGCAGAGGCCCATGATTTCGCCATAGTCAACACTTTCTTCAAAAAGAAGCAAATGCATCAGATAACATACTCCAGCGGCGGCCAAGACACCCAGATCGACTACTGGCTCTTTCGGAGGGGTCACTTCAACTTGGTCCATGGCGTAAAAGTGATTCCATCAACAAACCGTCGCCCCAACACCGGCTGCTAGTCATGGACCTACACCTAGACCTTGGCCAGCGTCGAATGGTACGAACAACAACCGCGAAAAGATCAAATGGTGGAGACTCGCGAGTGGAAGCAAGAGCTTACAAAAGAGCTCGCCCGCATGGACGTGGACCCTGACCAGCCAGTAGCGGACACCTGGGATACCATCTCCAGCCAGATCTTCGAAGCTGCGGCCGCAACCATTGGACGGACGAAACCGGGAAGAAAATTCATCGATAAACAAACATGGTGGTGGAGCGAAGAAGTGCAAGAACCCATCAAAGCGAAGAAGAAAGCCCTGAAGAAGTGGCTCCAGTCCAGAGACGATGAAGACTACCAACAATACAGAACATCCAAGTTGATGGCGAAGAGTGCTGTCGCAAAGCAAAGCGCTCACTATAGCAAGCTCTACGAGGAGTTGGACACGCCTGGAGGCGAACAAGATCTATCGCCTTGCCAATATGCGCCATCGTTCGACCCAGGATATCGGCCAGGTCAAGCATATCAGGGCGACCAACACCAAGTCTTACGGGACCCGCCCGCCATCCTCCAGCGTTGGGCGATTACTACTCCAGAGTGAGCAACGAAGAATTCCCACACCGCCGATCAGCAGTGCCGACCCGTCTCTGGCCCCGTCCGCCAATTACCATCGCAGAAGTCACAACTGCTGTCAAGAAGATGAAGAACGGAAGGCGACCGGACCTGATGACATTCCTGCTGAAGTGTGGAAGCTGCTTGGGCAGCGTGGAGCCGCGACGCTAGGCGACCTCTTCAACCAAATCGTCAGAGAAGGCGAAGTCCCCAAGGCCTGGACCACCAGCATAACAGTGCCCATTTGGAAAGGCAAAGGCGACGTGGCCGAGTGCTCCAACTATCGCCCAATCCGCCTCCTATGCCACACAATGAAGATATTCGAGCGGATCTTGGACGCCCGCCTCCGCCATATCGTCACCATCACGCCAAATCAATGCGGCTTTGTCAAAGGCTGTGGAACAACCGATGCAATCCATGCCGCCCGCCTTCTACTGGAGAAACATCGAGAAAAGAACAAAGGTGTCCATATGGCCTTCCTGGACCTGGAGAAAGCGTTTGATAGAGTGCCTCATGACCTCATCTGGCATGCGTTACGGCGCACGGTGTACCAGAAGCATCGTCAACTGGGTCAAGCTCCTGTACCGCAAGCGTCACCAGCATGGTCAGGTGCCCAGTGGGAACATCACCGCCCTTCGCCATCAATGTGGGCGTGCACCAGGGATCAGCGCTATCGCCGCTCCTGTTCATTTTGTGTATGGACACAGCAACGGCGGACCTCAGACCCCCACCCATGGACGCTGCTGTATGCGGACGCCGTCTTCCTCTCGGACGAGACACGCGAAGCCCTACAGCAACAGGCCCAACGGTGGAAGGACCGGTTAGACACCAACGGCATGAAGTTGAATATTAAAAAGACCGAATACATGGAATGTGGCCTGCAAACCGATGGTACCATCAAGATCGGGGAGGAAGACCTGAAGAAGACTACCGAATTCAAGTACCTTGGCGCTGTCATCAGCCACGACGGTGACCTGTCACCCGACGTCCGCGCAAGAATCAACGCCGCATGGGCCAAGTGGCGCCAAGTCACTGGCGTGCTCTGCGACCGCCGCATGCCGGACAGCCTGAAGTCAAAAATCTACAAATCAGTGGTCCGCCCAGTTGCCCTATATGGATCAGAGTGCTGGCCAGCCTCTGTGAAGCACGAACAAGCCCTAAGCACCATGGAGATGCGTATGCTTCGCTGGAGCCTGGGCCTAACAAGATGGGACTGTATCATGAACGCCGACATCCGAAGGCGAATGGGCATAGCGCCAATTGTAGAAAAGATGCGAGAGGCAAGGCTGCGGTGGTACGGGCATGTCACCCGAAGTGACCAGAACTCGGTGGCGCGAACGGCAATGCGGCTCGACCCGCAGGGCGACGACCACGAGGAAGACCAAAGAAGCGGTGGATGGACCGGATCAGCGAAGACATGAAAATCGCCAATGTCACCCCAGAAGACGCTTTAGACCAAGCCAAATGGAGACGATGTTGCAAGAGAGCGGACCCTGCGATCAAGCGGGACACAACGCCAGGATGAAGAACAGACGTATAAGTCAGGGTCTGATTTTATTATCGATTTTTCAGGTTTCAAGACCTGACTTACTTTACTATATACAGTAATTCTTCCAAAAGAAGATTAAGCCTACTTTTTAAAGTGAGAACAGACAAATCCAAAGGAGAGAAATTAGGGCACTGAGACCAAGAAATGAAGAGCTGTAAGACTGAAGATACAAAGAATAGTTGGGGAAGTTAGCAGGTGTCAAATACCAGAAGATGTACACATTACTTAGTGACTAATACCGAAATGAAATCTGAAATTCCGCATTAAAAAAGGAACAGCGAGATGTCCTAACAGTGACCTGCATGTTCTTTCTCCTAACATTATTTCTCAGGTTAGTTTTTAAGTTAATCCAAATCTTGGATAATGAGTGCAGTGTGCCAGCATCTTAAATAGGACTGACATGGTAAAATGCATTTTGCTGCTTGCAGACTATGTGGCAAACAACGGACATTTCATGGCTGCAGCTATGAAAACTGAGTCCAAAACACAGGCACAATGTGATGCTGTAATGATGTAAATAAAGTCAATTTAAACATTAATACAGTAATAAGTCAGTTAACAAATCCTCTGAGATTGATGCTCCTTTTTAAGGAAGTCTCAATGAAATCTGCTACAGCACATGCAGAAATTCAAGTAGCAGTCAGTTAAGAGCTGCCCTTGTGTAACTTCCTAGCATAGAATTGTTGTCTGTTGTTGATTTTGTGTCTGCTGTAGGATGCAATGTTATGATGAGTAAGTGTTTAGTTATTTTATGTGAACTGTAGTTATATTAATATTTTTTATAAAGTAATAAATATACCTTGCTTAGTATGTCACTAAAATGTAAAGTAACGTATTTACAATGCACATTATAAATGGCTGGAAACTGGAGAAAAGAAATGCCATGTAGCAGAATTATTAGAGTTAGCATCTGGTCATGAGAAGAGCTGATGTAGACAGACAGCACATACCTGCAGGCACTATGGAGATGCTTCTCCGTTGCGTGAACACTTTCAAGTATCCTGTCCTGGATCTTCTCACAGAGTTGAGGAAAATGGCAGGTGGTGTTGAATTTGAAAACAAGTGAGGCATAGCCGGTAGCATGAAATGTCTAGGTGGTGAATGAAGCAAATGAGAATATGTCAAGTCACAAAACTGGGCCATAGGCCACAGGGTTGTAGGGTGGCCAAGGAAAGAAATATCAAACAGCGCGCTCACATCACCTGCCCAAAAGTCATCATCCTCCCACCCTGACATTACATTAAATCTACCACCAACAGCAAAGTTTCATATTACAAATTATCATTGCATTGAGGTATTATTTACAACATCGACACAATAAGGTATATAACTTCATTTTAAACTTCAAAACTCGACTTGATCTTATTTTGGAAGAATTATGTGGATAGGACTGTCAAGCTTTGTTAGGCTGAATGGCCTGTTCTCATCCAGATTGTTCTTATGTTCTGATGATTTACACCCCTCTTCCGCACTGTAATCAGAAATTCTTTCAATTTCTAGGCCTGCAGTCTCCAGTTTCTTACATCATCTGCTTACATCACCTACAGCTCTTCTAAGCTTAAATACTCATATATGGATGTTTTGACCAGGTGGGGCTATTCAATAAAACATGGTAATCCATCTTTAAGTGCAGTCTCTATTCCTAAATTGTGGGATATATTTATTTTCAGCAGTTAGACTTGATGAAATGAGACACATCTTTTTCTAGTTATCAGAGTTGGCCTCCTTTCATACAACAAGTTCAAATATTAGATTAAAGAAAATGAGACACTAATGAGCAGGCTTTGCTTCACTATGAGTTAGAGTCCTCTTTTGCATAAATGCCTTTTTCAGATCTTGCCTTTCATTTATCTTGCCCTGTGGGCCTGTGACCAAAAGCAATGCCCTCATTGTTGAGAACTTTCAGGGGTGGAGCATACTTCCACTCACTTCTGAAGACCTTCTTGGACATGTTCTTCTTATACACTTCTGGCCCTCTCCTGAAAAGACAGAGAAAGTGCTATGAGGCATCCAGACTCCCTTGTCTTTTCAGTCAGATTTCCTCTGTGCTTCCACCTCCATCACTGGGTGACAGAGCAGACTGTGACAGTGCAGTGTACATAAATAAACTTAATCCATGTGTAAAATATACAAACATAATATTCCTCCCCAGGCCATCACAGATCAACCACCAAACCAGCCATGCTGAACGATGTTACAGGCAGCATAATATTCTCCACAGCTTCTCCAGACCCTTTCATGTCTGTTACATGTGCTCAGGGTGAACCTGCTCTCATCTGTGAAAAGCACAGGGCACCAGTGGTGGACCTGCAAATTCTGGTATTCTGTGGCAAATGCCAATCAAGCTCCACAGTGCTGGGCAGTGAGCACGGGGCCCACTAGAGGATGACAGGCCCTCAGTACACCCTCATGAAGTCCGTTTCTGATTGTTTGGTCAGTGACATTCACACAGTGGCCTGTTGGAGGTCATTTTGTAGGGCTCTGACAGTGCTCATCCTGTTCCTCCTTGCCCAAAGGACGAGATACTGGTCCTGGTGATGGGTAAAGTACCTTTTACAGCTTTGTCCAGCTCTACTAGAGTAACTGTCTGTCTCCTGGAATCTCCTCCATGCCCTTGAGGCTGTGCTGGGAGACACAGCAAACCTTCTGGCAATGGCACGTATTGATGTGCCATCCTGGAGAAGTTGGACTACCTGCACAACGTCTGTAGGGTCCAGGTATCGCTTCATGTTATCAGTAGTGACACTGACTGTAGCCAAATGCAAAACTAGTGAAGAACCAGTCAGAAAAGATGAGGAGGGAAAAATGTCAGTGGCCTCCACCTGTTAAACCATTCCTGTTTTGGGGGTCATCTCATTGTTGCCCCTCTAGTGCACCTGTTGTTAATTTCATTAACACCACAGCAGCTGAAACTGATTAACAACCCCCTCTGCTACTTAACTGACCAGATCAATAGCCCAGAGGTTTCATTGACTTGATGCTATACTCTGATTAAAAAGTGTTCCATTAATTTTTTTGGGCAGTATATATTTGCATATCCATTTAAAGCATACATCACAGTAATGTACAAATAACAGATTATATTTGCTTTTCACAACACTATCAAACTCAAGTTTAGAAGGACAACTATGTAGCACTGTATTTTAAGTGAACTGCAAATCCCAGAAACCTGGTAGTTCTTTGCCATTGGGCAGCTTCAAGTTTTGTCACAGGGGTTGCTGGAATGCTACGAACTTTAAAGGTGCGCCTGAAGAAGCCGGTAACAAGGTCAATTAATTGTCCGTCTTTTGTGTTTACGTGCTTCACCTCATCTCTGGATTACAGATCACTCACTGGATTACAGTTTCTTTCTGGATTTATGTGCTTGTCCTCTGCCTGCTTGTTTGTGTGATTTCTTTGTCCATGGACGCTCCTAATTTCTACAGATCTTCACATAAAATAAATGGAACATGGTAGGACAAAACTTTCCAGACTTTTGGGAAACTATTCACTTGGTGCCTCGATTCATTTTCACTATCATCGCATCTGAGGAATCGGAGTGTGTGGGGACTATATTGTGAGTGTTTATCATCATCCTTTTGGTGTTTAATGTTTCAGCACGTTTTGTTCTGTGTTTGTAATATTCACCGTTGGAGCAATATGGAGGAAATCTGTGTATGCATTAATTATTTGTTGATTGTGCTTGCCCTCTTTATTTGGTTAATATATCTTTTACTTATCAATTTATTTGTGCCTTTATGTGTCTCTGTTTGTGAGTGTGTGAGCTGCTTCAAGGGTGAGTGTACTCCCGATGTCCCTAAATAAACAAATCATCGTTCAACGATGTGAGAATCTGAGCATTTTGCAACTACTACAACTGTACTCCAATTAAGCATTATATTAAAAGCCTTTGTAAAATGGCTTTTTTAAAAAATTATTTTCAGTCTCCCCATTGAGTGAATTTATTTTTTCCTTTATGAGTTCACAGCCCAAACCAACTAGCAAAACAGGAGCCAACCAACTTCTCATGCAGGCCTGCCCTGACACCTCATTACTAAATAAGCAGTGAGCAAGACTTGAAACAAGCCTCTGCATTGTGGAGTGTGTGCAGTCTTGGAGCCATAAACCCTAACATACAGTATGGAAAGTCACTGACTGGAAGACGTGATGAGTCTCAGCAGGTGGTGCAGGATGGAGTTTTTGTAAGTGAAACGAATGTTGTCACAATGCTTGATTCCAAGAGTGCATGCCCGTCCGTTTAACTGTGAGGAAGAGTTAAATGCCAGAGAGCCTGTCAATACTTCACATGGAGAAAATATTTCAGTCTGTAAAATTGTGAGAGCTAAGGAATCCATTAGACAAGATGACTTTTCCAGCAATTCTCAGTGATAGCCTTAATTTAGTCTTAAATGAGATAATCTTAGGGAGTTGTGAATGGTCTTAAAACACACCTGCGACTGCCAGTCACATAGTGCAACATTCCCAGATGTAACTCATGGTGTTCTGTGACTAACTATTATTGAACCAGGGTTTTGATTTTGTCACGTTTTAGGCACAGGCGGTTCAGTGTGTAAGAACTGACAACCAATGAGAGTTCAACTAGGTGTATAATGTATGCAATGTCCACAAATAGAAGAGCACAGTCAAATTTACAAGCAGAAAATGAAAAGACAAGAGCAATAGTTACATCAAGAAATGAAGAAAATCACATGTTCTGGACGATGCAAACAGAGAAGAGGCCAGGGAACTTTGGAGCCAGCATAAATGTCTGTTCAACCCTGCATCTCTATTTTTCCATGCTTCACACTGATTGTCTGCCAAAATGTATTGCTCGTGCAGTACTTCCATGGTGCAATAGGAAATCTGAAACTGTGCTGAGCAGTTATGAGGGAGTCATGTAATTCATCATTCCCTGTAATCTGATATTCTCAAATTCTCAAGGCAACAAAACCCATTAACTGTGACCATTACATGTGACATGTCTCACTTGAAATCATGTAGTATGATGCCAGCCTAAAGTAAATGCTTTTGGCCTCTTTAAATTCATTTTTTTTATTTTGTGAAACTTTACTAATTTGCTCCACATGGTATTTGTCAAAAGCCAACTTTCTCAATGGGGACAAATAAAGATATGTCTGTCTGTCTGTCTGTCCACCTGTCTGTCCATCCATCTATGGTACCACTTACTCCTTCTGCTAAGACAATAAGTATAATGCAGCATTTGCTTTATTTGTAGGCCTTTATGTAAATTCAGGATTAGTGTTAAATGATCTTTATTTTTAAAGTTTTATTTTGGCATCATGAATTTTTTCTGCATTGCATGAAATATTACACAGTCATTCTTTCCTACATCTTAACATTTTCTTTTTTTCTTCATCTGTGAGTGCCACAGGGGATGGATGGGCATTCCGGAGAGGGATTCCTTGACAGACAAGATGCCACCATTAAGAAAACTGGAAGAATAGGCTCTCTGACCAGATGGGAACAAGAATTACCTGCCAGGGAGGCCAGTATGTTAGAAGGACTGGGGGAGACAACAGCATGTGGGTACTGTATCCCCCAATATGTTAGGGGGCAGCATCCCTGGGATTTAAGTTCACTTCGAATACCCACAGGGCATCATGGGAGTTGAAGTCACAGAGCACAGTCCAGTTGAATTCCAGGTAGTCTAAATTTTCTCTGACATCCCAAACACATGCAGCTTAGTTAACTTAGCTAGTGTAAAGGTAAGAGTTACCGCCTGGAGTCTGCCATGCCTATCTAGGGTTGTTTCTGGGATTGCACACATTACTGACAAATAGACACCAACTTTTTCTGACCATATAATGGAGCAAATGAATGGATCAATATATAGTTTTAAGGCAAACAGAAATATACTGTACAGGAGAGGATGTTCTTGAATTAACCCTGAACCAAAGGAGGCCACAATTTAGAATAAGGGTTTGTCATAAAGTATATATTGTTACCGAATTAAATTATTGTAAGTAAATGTAAAGTATAACATGTAGCAGGTAGAAATGTTAGGTTTGAATACACAATGGAAGATAGATAGATAGATAGATAGATAGATAGATAGATAGATAGATAGATAGATAGATAGATAGATAGACAGATAGATACTTTATTAATCCCAAGGGGAAATTCACATTTGAAACTTATAAGTGTATCTTATGAGAAGAATCTAGGAGTCATAACAGACTCATCACTATTTACATCCAGACATTGTTAAGAAGCAATAATTAAGGCTTAATAGGATGTTAGGTCAAACATCACGGAGTGTGCAGTACAAGTCAAGGGAGGCTATGCTTATGTTAAATAACATACTAAGAAGGCTGCACCTGGAAGACTGTGTGAAGCTTTAGGCTCCTTGTTACAAAGAAAGACACAACAGTACTAGGCAAACTCCAGAGAAGAGCAACTAGGCTGATTTCAGGACAAAGAGGTATGAGTTATGGGGAGAGATCGAAGTAGCTGAACCTTTTCAGTTGATGCAAACAGATTAAGAGGTGGCATGATTGAAGTGATTAAAATTATGAAGGGGATGTTTACAGTAGATCCCACTTGCTACTTTGAAATAAATTCTGCACAAGGAACTTGTTAAGTGCAGATTTCACACAAATGTTAGAAATGTTTTCTTCATGCAAAGAACCGTAGACACATGGAGTACGTAAGTAACTAAGTAGTGTGGTGGAGTGTAGGACTTTAGGGATCTTCATCTGGGGGCCTTGAAATCTCAACTTGATGCTGTTTTGGACAATTTAGGTGAATGGGATGGAGAGCTTCTTGGGCTAAATGGTCTGTTCTCATCACAGATGTTCTAATGTTCTAAAAAGTGTTCCGACACCATGACAGAGAGTTTTAATTACTTCATTGGCCTGCACAGTTCCAGGATCTCAGCTTTATTGAGCAACTACAGGATGAGATGGAAATGGCCCATTGCAGTAAGACTGTGCAGCCATTCAATCTGCAACAACTATACAATACAATCATTTCCATGTGGTACAACGTTCCTGATCAATAAGGCCAAAGGAAGTGCAACACTTTACTAGATCAGATGTATCAAATATTTACATTTATATTTATTTGCTTTGCAAATTAACAGAATAATCTCATTTAATAATCTTTCAAGTTATGGTACATTTGACTGGGAATGTATATTTGTAAAACAAACATCTTTTTCACAATGCTGCCCAAAAAAGAAAGGAAATTATAAACCACTATGAAATAAAATTTCAAAATATGGAGGTTTGTAGGTTTTTACCCCCTTTCTGATCACATCTCACAGATATTACAGCAAGTCATCTTTTTGAACAAGTTTCTATTAATTTTGCACAATATAATGGAGCAAGATTTGCCCTTTCCTCCTTGCATGTTTGCTTAAATTGAGCCAAGTTAGTCGAGGTGGGGCAGTGAATAACAATTTTTAGCTCTCGCCACAGAGGATTGGTGGTGTTATTGTTAGGATTCTGATTGGGTTACTCAGGATCCTCCATTTTATTTATTTGTAAGCACCAACATTGTTGCTCTGGCAGTGTGGTCGCCATCCTGTTTAAAATGTAAGCATTCTGGCAGTGATTTTATTCCAGGGTCATACGCTTCCCTGATGATGAAATGCATCTCTACAACAAGATGCTGCCACCACCACACTAGGGATGGTGCTGTCTGGTTGTTAGATTAACATCACGCATACTTCTTAGATGTTCAAGCCATAAAGTTCTACTTTAGTCTCATCAAACCACAAGGTTTTCTGCTACATCTTTGTAGAATCTTCCAAATGACATTTTACGAATTCTTTATGGCAAGGACTTCTTCCCTTCCACTCTTCTGTAAAGGCCCTATTTGTCAATGCTTTGAAATCTGTTGAGCTTCTGTCCAGTTACTGACTCCTGAAACTCAGTCAGAAGGACAACTAATATCACAGCAGCCTCCCTGCTCCCTGCTGCAAGGTTTAGTCCTAAGCAGTACTGTAGTCAGGCAGTTATTTTAATGTATTACATGTCTGCTTATCAATCTGGAATATATTAATCATCAGCAGGTAAGGAAGCACATCCTTACAGAAAGAACATTTTAAGAAAAAAATGATCAGATTAATAACTTAAGAACATAATATGCAAAAATACCAGGACTATTACCTAATCCTGTAGACGGCACCATAAAACAACACAGAACTCTTTCATGTGAATACATCAAAAATATCTGTGGTGCCTCGGGGCTCTGTCCACACCATATAGACTGCAATAAAAAGCAGTCAAGTCTGTTTAGGCTTTGTTCCTTCCTCATTATTCTGATCAGCATGTCACCCTCTCACACTTCTCCATCTTACAGGAAGGAAACACCTCTGACCTCATTTATTTAGATAACCAACTAACTGATTAGTAGCTTAAAATCTCATTTAAAATTAGAAAAATGCTTTTTCTAAAGAAATGCAGCACATAACCTTCTCGCCTTCTTACTCATTTGTATGAATATGTGTTCCAAATAAATAAACTGTTGACATTTTAAAAAATGGCGCAACAGGGTTTCTAAGTGAAGAAAATGACATTAAATAGATCCAAACAGGGCACAAATAAAAAAAAAAATGTCACTCACACGTTACAACACAGGTTCCAGGATTTTCCTCATGAGAAGTACTTGATCTTCATTTACTGAAGCAAGACATTCTCTTGGCCATCTAGCAGCACATTTAAAGTTTCCTCTATTTGAGGCTCACTCAGTTCTTCTTGCCCTAGAAGAACAAACACTGCAAGATTCAACTGATCTTCTGTAGACGTGATGAATGTCGACCATTAAGCATTGTATACTGGTAGGGTTTTAGGACAGTGATGTAATGAAACCTGGGGCTGCTGGGTATTAATGGTTACTAGACCGTGTTGGGCTCAACAAATAATGAGGCTGGAGAAAGACAAGGAGCCAAAACTGGTGATAATATATGCATAAGCAAGTTCAGAGATGAAGTTAACCAGGTGGCTGTTGAAGGAATCAATACCTCCAAGCCTTTAGATGATAAAAGCTATGACTGTAGACTCAGGATATCTAAATGCCTGAAGGATTTCTGAGACAACTGTTACACTCACAAGGGGAAGACACAAAGTATGAGCTGACATCAGTAACCACAATGAACTCGTCATGAGATATCTGTGGATATGCCTGTAACAATGCTTTTTGAGAAACTTTTTGTGTAGTATGTATTTAACTCTGCCCTCCTAGACTACAGTTCAGGATTTAACACAATTATAGTCTCAATTTAGGATTCACTGTCACCCTCTGCAACTGGATTTTAAATTCCTAACCAACATACCCCAGCATGGTAGCATCACATTCTCTACAACAGGGGTGCAAACTCCAGTCCTGGAGGGCCACAGTGGCTACAGGTTTTCATTCTAACCATCTTCTTCATTAGTTTTTGCTGCTAATTACTCCTTAAGAAGTATAATTCTTTTGCCTTAATTTTAATTAACTTGATTCAGGTCCCTTAGTTGTTTCTTTTTTTTTAATTAGCTGCCAAACAATGATGAGACACAAAACAAGCCACCACATGACCAGCTCACCCGTGCCCATCACGCAATATCTGAAGATAAAGAAAGGTCTCATAAGGCTGATCTCTCAGGTCCCCAAAATATTTTGATGATGTTCTTCGAAAAAATAGAAAATCAACAATTATGGAAATGTCTACTGTTGCAGAATGAGAGCAGCAACAAGCCATGGAATTAAATAACGAGTTTAATTAACAGCAAGAATCAGCTTCTCATTAAGAAATTAGTTGGAGTGTGGAGCCTCAATCTATCTGGTCAACTATTGACTTGTTTCACATTTGATTTCTGTTTGGCTGTCATTTAATGAGGAAAATAATTAATTCAGAGCACTGAATCCTTAAAAACAGGGCTATTAAAATGAAGGGAAAACTTTAATTAGCAGTGAAAACTGGTCACTGATTAGGAAAGGGGTTTGAATGAAACCCTGCAGCCACTGCGGCCCTCCAGGCCTGGAGTTTGCCACCCCTGCTCTACAATGACGCTCAACACAGGCACTGCACATGTCAGTACACCGCCGAACAGGCCATAATCCTTGTTCATTTACAGCTGTATGGCCAAACACAACTCCAATTCCATTATTAAATTTGACAATGACACCACCAACATAGGCTTGATCACCAACAAAGATAAGACAGCTAACAGAGAAGATGCCTGTCTGAGTGGTTCCAGGACAACAACCTCACCCTTAAAGTCAGCAAAACAAGGAGCAGGTCATAGATTTCAGGAAACAGAAGGTAGACCACATTGAGGGGAGGTTGTTCAGAGGGTGAGCAGCTTTAAATTTCTTGGAGTGACCATCATTGATCAACTTAAATGAACGTTGATCACATTTCAGCTCTTGTCAAAAAGGCCTCTCTACTTCCGCAGATGTCTAAGGACAGCTCACTTTTTTTCCATTTGTTCATGAACCTAAAATGGGCAGAGTGGAGTCAATCCTCATCGACTGCACCACATCCTGCTATGGCACCTGCGTGGTCCAAGATTGTAAAGCACTGCAATGGATGGTGAAAGCAGCACAGAACATTACCAGAACTCCTCTGCCTTCTATTCAACGGATATGCAAAACTCGCTGCTTTAGAAAAGCAAATCAGATAATTAAAGACCTCAGCTATCTTTCACAGCCATGTCTAGCACCCACAGGGCAAATAGTGCAGCATCCTTGGCACTTGCACCAGTATATTTAAGTATAGCTTCTACCCACAAGTTGTAAAGTTGCTGAGCGTTCAGTCATAAGACTAAATATTGTAGCATAACTAACTAATTAATATAGTATTTCACAAAAGTGAGTACACCCCTCACATTTTTGTAAATATTTTATTATCTTTTCATGGGACAACACTGAAGATATGACACTCTGATACAATGTAAAGTAGTCAGTGTATAGCTTGTATAACAAATTGTAAATTTACTGTCCCCTCAAAATAACTCAACACACAGCCATTAATGTCTAAACCGCTGGCAACAAAAGTGAGTACACCCCATCCATCCATCCAGTTTCCAACCCGCTGAGTACATCCCCTAAGTGAAAAATGTCCAAATTGTGCCCAAAGTGTCAATATTTTGTGTGGCCATCATTATTTTCCAGCACTGCCTTAACTGTCTTGGGCATGGAGTTCACTAGAGCTTCACAGGTTGCCACTGGACTCCTCTTCCACTTCTCCATGACGACTAAACTGCATGGCTACTCTTTAGTTTACATGATTTTTAGTTGTGTGATGGTTTTCTTCACATTATATGTTTTGTTTGCAGACTGTACTGTAAATCGCACAGTGCAATGACACTTTAGTAGTTGTGCCCATTGGCTGCTGATTTTCATCTATGCGTATGTCTCAGTGTTCATTAGCTTTCTTTTGTTTGTTTGCTCTGAGCTCTGATGTGATGTAATCATGGCTCCTGAAACAGGTTCGTGAGGTGTCCTGAATTTGATGGCTGGATGAAGTCTGTTTCTACACAAGCCTCTGATCTGTATATAACCCCAAGCCCAAATCAACTGTTTCTTTGGCTTCTCTTCTTTCTTCCTCTATTGCTCTCTGCCTCCTCTGTCCTCCAGCAAGCTTCGTCATCTTCCTCCAGACTCTGGCTCTTAGAGCTGTGGCAGCCGGCTTCTTTTATGCTGCACCTGGGAGTGCTTCTGGGGTCCTGTAAGCCTGGTCTGAAAGCATTCTGGGTGGGGCAAATAAAGGTAGGGCTCAACAGTGTTTGTGGCACCCCCAGAACCCAACAGGGCTGAGCCACCAAACTCCAGCCCCCAGCATGCCCTGTGGGAATCCATGGCACTGTAACAACTGGTAATAATGCTCTGAGCAATCTTTCTCCCCCGGTCCTTCCATTAAGAAGGCATCCTGGCTGTGCAAGGGTGCTGGTGGTCTGCCACAAATACAGTATACAATTAGTAGATGGGTAGCATCTTTATATTTGATAGCATCATGTAAGTCTCTAAAAATGAATCAGGTAAAGAACCCGGGGGAAAAAAATAAAATCGGCTGGGGTTCCCAGCCTCCACTGGGCATTCTACCTAACATAAATGTACTCAAGTCATTTCTCATTGTTTGCAGGCTTCATCTGATGAAGTCAGTCTTGTGGGCCACAGGAGCACCTGCCTTCATTTCAGCATCACGGTGGCTCCATGGTGTCTCGGTCAGGTGGACAGGAAAACCGTAAAAGAAAGTGCAGAAAAGTAGAGATTAGGGAAGATTGCAAATCCCTGAACAGTATGATAATTCTATGCCTATATAGTCTATCAAGAATAGCGACCAAAATGTAGCAGCAAAAAGTCAAATAAAAAAAAAACTGTTTTTTAGCAGTTGTGGAAGATCACCGAGACAGCCAATGTCCAAAACACACGCTTTTATTATTCTTTTGCGTACACAGCAGAAACCACCACAATACTCAGTCCTTCTCCAGTCCTCTCCTGCAAGCTATGTCCACTGCCACCCGACTCCGGCTCTCTGAATGGAGTGAGGCGGCCCCTTTAATGGCACACCCAGATGTGCTCCAGGTGCTCCCTGATGATCTTCTTGCAGCACTTCCTAGTGCGGAAGTGCTGCAGTCCATGCCTCAGGAACCATCAATGCTATCCAGGGGTGCTGCCCTCTTGTGCGCCAGGGAAGATATGGCCCTTCCCTTCACGAGGTGTCCCCATGCAGCAAGGTCCCTGGTCATCTGCCACCCAGTTTATTAGCCTGGCAAATGTCTATTTGTAAAGTGCTCCAGATCTTTGGTGCAAAACAGCAAAAGGCTGCCTCACCTCTTCTTGGCTTGGCTCTTGGAATTATAAGCAGACCTCCATTACCTCCTCCACGACTTGGGGTGTTGGGGAACACTCACTCCACAATATAGGAAGGAGCAAGATTATTTAAGGCTTTACATAGCATTAATAGTGTTTCAAAGTCAATTCTAAATGACACAAGGAGCCAATGTAAAAACACTAAAACCGCTGAGATGTGGTCAGGTTTTCTTTTATACCAGCATCAAACTTCGCTTTAGTACTTTCAATGCCTTTTCGTTTAATCGTTTACCTTTTAATGTGCCTTCCTTCTGTTTGGCACAGCACGGTTGTCTTTTTATGATCTGTCCTTTTTGGATTTGGCTAAGTATCTGGTTTGTCTGCTTTTGGATTGCAGACTTGTCAAAGCAAACTCTGATAATTTACTGACATGTCTGCATTTTGTTTTGCTCTGATATGCAGTACTGTGGTGCCCGCTGAGCTGCTGTTTACAGAAGGTCAAGTAACCCGACTTCTGCTTTTCTGAGTGCGTAAAGTGGTGGCTACGGTGGCACAAGCCTCAGACTCCTCATTTGCCTGAATGCTCTTTTCTCGATTACTTTTAAGAACAGTAAGTGGGCTACTCTCTGCAATGTCACTGGAAAACAATGTATATATTGTGGAAATTATTGTTTTGAAAATCACAAAAAATGCATAGCAGATATTTGTGTGCTGGATGTGTTGATTTGTGTGAAGTTGTGATACAGATGACAGCAGTAATGTCTGCACACAAGCAACACTTACTCACTTTGCTTCTAACATCAGCTTTTCTATGTAGCTTGCTACGGCTATCAGCTGCTGTGCACTACGATAAAATATTAGAGATATTTAAGCAACTGTTTTTCACAGCATGCAGCATGTTCTGCTTATCAACCCGAGGGTATTTCAGCACGGCAAGGCACCATAAAGCCTCTGTGAGAATGTGTCTCCATGCTGCATGTGTGTCGGCTGGCACAATTTCAGATTTGGCACTACTCTTCATGCTCAGTCAGGTTGGCATTGAGTATTTCATTCTGCATACAGCAGTCCCAACAGCTGAGCCCAAGTAGTTCTGGGTATGTTCAAAGAGTCCAAACCTTTGTGGACAAGAACGGTTCTCTAAACTTCTTCTGTTAGCAGATAAAGGTATCATTGTGAATAGAGATACAGTTATTGTAATCTGTCAAAGCACGGGATCCAAAAGGAAGATTTTGCTATAAACCCCCAAATCTGACAACACTGGGAAGTAGAAACATAGTATGATGTTTGTTTTGTTTTTGTTACTGTGAGATATTAATATATATAGTATATATAAAATCATTTTACATTGAACCGCAGTGGTCTAGGTCACAAAAATGTCACTTTTCCTTACTCAATGCTAAATACACAAAGTGAATGTTGATCTCTGGCACCAGCTAATCAACTCTAATGGCTTTGTGAATATCTGACTCACAACAGGAGGAAAACAAAAGCTTGGCATAATGTGCTGTGACGTGAACTCCTGATGTTCAGATGGAAGAAACTGCGTTTAGTATTTTGTGTAACTAGATTGGAATTGTTTGATTTGCTTTCATCTTGTTATATCAGGAAAATAAAGTATATATATGAGATAGAGGAAATGTAATGTCTAACATAATTAGTGATCATGAACAAACATTATTTGACATGTTTGTGAATTAAAAAGCCCCTGAATTTATAGATTCACATGCAATTAAAAAACACAGAAATAAAACTGGACACTGATTTATGTCCAGGTTTATAAAGTAACAAATGAAATGCTCCTTCTCCCCCTTCAAGCGGCTGCCCACAGTGCAGGGTTTGTGCACGTCAGTGCCAGGTGGCCATTCCACATGTGCTCCCACTGCTGTCTCGTGTCTCTGCACTCCTTCCAGGTGACGTCATCAAGTGTCACTTTGTTAGAATTGGTTGCTGTGATGCCACACGTGATTAGGGACATGCCCCCTGTGTGTGTAGCAACAGGTGTGTTCTTGCACCATTAAATGGTATCAGAAAAAAAAAGAAGCTCAAGGACTGAGAACTTGGAGAAAAGCAACAAAACCTGGCAACCAAAGCTCAATTGTCAATAACAGAAATAAGAGTGGTTAATTTTAATGACTACCAGAAATCATTTTTATATTTGGAAACGTCTACAAGGCAGAGTGTGCCATCAGCTCTGGTTGCCATGTGGTCCCAACAAGAAAGAGCTGTCATCAGCAAACAGTACAAAATGGTGGTGCTCATGAGAAAACAAAATGACACAATAAACAAAAAATAAGAATTAAAAAATAAATGAATCAAACAGAAAAATGAAAGAAATACAAAAAAACTGCAGAATTAAATACTCTGCAAATAGAAACTCCAGTAAATCATAAAAACGACAGTGTGATCATGTGATTATGGCCTCCATCTTATTAAAGGTTCAGTGACTGAAATTCATTTGGATAAAGAAATTGCTTTTTTCTAGAAAGAAAAAATAACTACTTTCTTTAAAAAGCTTTTTTAGCCTTTGTTTTGGACTTAGTGCTTGCTTATGATTCTCAGTTTGTTCACCAATCATTTGTCATTTCACCTTTAGAATACTGCTGCTTTTGTTAATTCTCTTTCAAATATAATCCTTACCACTCACCATGTTATAAATAGTTCTATTCTGGTATAGAAAGAACTAAAAAGCCTCGACTCCAGCCCTGGACAGGACGCCAGTCCACTGCAAAGTACATAGAGTTGCTCTCCTCTGGACTGTTAGGAACTTTTAGTTATTTTAACATGTTGAGAGAAGTGGAGCCCAGCCTGAAAGCATTAGGTGCAAGGCAGGAACCAGCGGTGGACAGATCACTAAAGCTTCATGAGCACACTACAATTCACATACACATAGGGAACTGCTGAAGAACCCAACATGCACCTCTACTGGAATCTAGAATAATCCATGTGGTAACAAGGGCAAAATCCACACATTGATAGTTTGAGATGTGTGGTGCAGTGGTTAAAGCTTTGGACTTCAAACCCTAAGGTTGTGGGTTCAAGTCCTGATTCTCACACTGTGTGACCCTGAGCAAGTCACTTGACCTGCCTGTGCTGCTCCAATTGGAAAAGCAAAAAGAAATGTATCATAAATGTTGTAAGTTTGTGGTGGGCTGGCGCCCTGCCTTGCGCCCTCTGTTGGCTGGGATTGGCTCCAGCAGACCCCCGTGACCCTGTAGTTGGGATATAGCTGGTTGGATGATGGACGGATGTTGTAAGTTACCTTGGATAAAGCTGTCAACCAAATAAAGTAAATATACTATTTGGGCTGGGAAGAAAAGTGAAATTCTTGTAGCTTTGAGTCAGACAGTGGGTCTAACCAAACCAGCACTGTGCTACCTCCATAGAAACTCACCACTTCAAAGTTAATATCTACCACCTTTACTCTCCTTCCCTACTTGTTTTAAAGAGTTAAACTACCAAGGCTGAGTCCATGTACAGAACCTGTTGCATCCAATTTTAGTGTCTCGTGGTACTGGGGCTGATGAAGCATCAAGCAATAAAGAAGCCAACCCTTAATGGAGCGCCATGTTTCCAAACAAAGTGCCATCCCCTCTATCTATCATGTTTTTCAAAGCTTCTCTACCTATGACATGTTTTAGCCAAATGCCACCTTCTTTCACTTGCCTGCCTTTCATGCTCAAAGCAATTCTTTTATGTCAGCCATTTTTCTGTTATTTTAATCACATCCAAACATCCCATAACTCCATGTCATTGTTCTTCATATTTCTGGCATTTATATTTTAATTTTAATGGAGCTTATCATGGTGCTCCTTGGATTGATTGCTGTGTTTCACCCATATGCTTTTCTAACACTAAATCATATTTCTTCTTCTTCTTCTTCTTCTTTCGGCTGCTCCCATTAGGGGTTGCCACAGTGGATCATCTTCTTCCATATCTTCCTGTCCTCTGCTTCTTGTTCTGTTACACCCACCATCTGCATGTCCTCTCTAACCACATCCATAAACCTTCTCTTATGCCTTCCTCGTTTCCTCTTCCCTGGCAGCTCTATCCTCAACACCCTTCTCCTAATATACTCATCATCTCTCCTCTGCACATGTCCAAACCAATGCAATCTCACCTCTCTGACTTTGTCTCCCAACCGTCCAACATGAGCTGACCCTCTAATGTCCTCATTTCTAATTCTATCCATCCTCTTCACACTCAGTGCAAATCAGCATCTTTAACTCTGCTACCTCCAGCTCTGTCTCCTGCTTTCTGGTCAGTGCCACCGTCTTCAACCCATATAACATAGCTTGTCTAAGTCTAATTATTTACCGTAATCTTCGTCCTTTAATGACAAACAGACAACTGCATCAGCTAACTCTCCTGCTGTTTTCTGACTCACCTTCTGTTCAAGTGAAGCTCCTAAAGGGCCCCCCCATAAACTCAAAGTATACACTCCAGCCACTAACTATTTTAACAGTCTACTATCATCTGCTTTGCACACTGCACAAGTGGTGATTTAGAGAAATCCCCCCACCCCACCCAAGGGAAGCTCAACAGCTTATTAAGTCTTCAGATTTCCTGCACAGACCATCCCACCTGCACTCTCTTCTATGTTGTTTGTACGAGTGTGCATGAGAAAGCAGAAGCTTATCAGCTCTGCTCAGCAGCCCGTTTGCTGAGTCGTGATGTACTGCACAAGAGAAATGCATGAACACACAAGTTCAAAGGGTACTGTGAGAAAAGAGCTACTCAGGTGTCCTTGAGCTGTCAGAAAGAGACGAGTCAACTGGAGCAGTTAGCTATAAATCTGGCCTGAGTGGCATGACCTGTGGGCTGGAAATCAGCACTTCCTTAGAAGGACTTCAGTGGCATGTCTCCATTGGCCCGAGTCCATGGCCAGTGGCAAACCTTGGGAAGAATCTTGGCTCGGTGGCAGATGGTTTTGACACTGACCTCACATGAGTGTTTTGAGGTGGAAGTGGCAGTGAATACAGAGGCACAGGATAATGCTTGGAGCCAGGGAAGGTCAGAGCAGCACTGAGATGGTGGTTCAACCACAAAGAAACTAACAGCCTTTTTAAGGCCTACTTATCATCAACTTTGTCAACAGGACTCCCTTCATTTCTTGCCTGCTCCATGGTCATTACAATATGTTCTGGTATGTTAATTAGCCTTTGCTGGGACTGAGGTGGTACAGTAGATGAGGATGAGAGGAGCCAAAAAGAAAAAAGAAAAAAAATAGTTCAGGCAGCCTGAAGAACCTCAAGCCGCAAGTTTGCATTTTTAATTACAGGCAGAGGGTCAACGAACACTAGTGACTCTGGCCAACCCAAAATATCTCCAGGCCAAGACTAGGAGCTTAATATAGAGGTACAAACCACAGTGTTGCTGCTGCTCTGTCCGGTGCTCTTGTGAGCTCTTTACATTTCCCTTCTCAGATATTTGGTCAGCCTAATGACTTTTTTTTTGAGAGAAACAGGAAGACATGTCAGGCATGTGCCTTTTAATAAGTAAAACCATGGGAACAAATGGGAGCACTCTTTGTCATTCCCGGGTGTGCTTGAGCTTGCATGCACCCATCAGGTTTATGAGTGAAGTCACATTAAACAATTCTGCATTTTCCAAGTGTTTGCCCAGTCCCAAAACTTGTTTTAGTTTTTATATCATCTTCGAATTTCACAAGTTTACTACCTACACCAGAGTCTTTGAAGCAGAGGTACCCTTAGGGGTGTGCAGGCCCAAGGGCTGACCAACCCCGCGCAGGGCCGGTTATGTCTGTTACCAGTATATATGGACTGTATAAACTTGCGGGTGAATTTAATAAAAATAATGTTAACATACACCAGATTTTCTCATTACAGTATTCAGCTAAATGTTTGAAAGATAACACACAGACTTTATCAAAATATAACAATATAATCTATTAAAAAAGTGCAACTCATAATTAATGACAATACCACGACAGTATGAAATGCGATGATGTGTCATGCGGAAATTAGCGGAAAGTACCCAAATTGCATGTATACTCTGAGTCTTGATATGCAATAAAGGTTCTTCTTAGAAACATCTCAAAAATACTGTATATATATACTGGAGAATATAACTTGACAAATCCGCTCGAACGGGACATGCGGACCTCAAAGGCAGGACCCCATTAGACGCAGGGCCCGGGGCAGTTGCCCCACTTGTCACACTTGCCACACCCAAACGCCGCTCTTGCTTTGAAGACAGCAAATGTCAAACTTTGAAAATTTTGTGGAAGCAAGTTTAAGTTTATATTGTGACGTGTGAGTCCCTGTCTCGCACACCAAAGCATGAGGCTGAGTCTCAGTACTTTAGCAAAACAACCTTTATTCAGCTTGAAACAGGAACAGCACGGTTATTTATTGTAGCGGGATCTACCACTCACCTATACACAGACACAGCAAACAGCCAGAGTCGTGGCCAGGTGAGTGGCCAAGTAATACTGCTCCCTGCATTTATAATGTTCCTTGCGTCACTGAGCTGAGCTTATAGGACAATCTCATTCGGCTCGTAGTTGTTTCCGCAGTGCCATGCTGTGGTGCTGCAAACCTGCGGTTGCCTCGGTAACGGACAAGTAGCTCTCCACAAATGCGGCAGTTGTGCTTCGTCGTGTCGTCCCATTGGGGAGGGGGGTCCCAAAAGAGTTCAGAAACCTCACAATATAACATAAATTTAAAAACCACATTCATCCACCCATTTCTAAATTCAGTTGTGCATTGAGAGCTTATCCTGGCAGCACTGGGCACAGAGCAGGGATAAGGCCGACAGGACCCCAGTGTGCTGCAGAGCATATTCATACTCACCCTCAATGAAAATATAATAAGAATGATTTCTGCTTGGTAAACTGAGTTGAGAAATGCATGGAAGGAGAGTGTCCTGTACATTGAGCACATTTGCCTGGCATCGGCTTCAGTAACAGGCAGTGTTAGACATAGCCATGAATGTTCTGGGGGCACCATTATGATGCAGTGTGGCTAGCTGTGCTGCTTCAGAGCTTTACTGTCCTGGGTTCAAATCCTGGCCTGGTCACCTTATTGTGTGGAGTTTCTTCATTTTTCCCTGCATCTCAACAACTTTCCTAGGGTAGTGGAGATTCTAAACTGGCCTGGTAATGCCAATAATGTCCATCATGGCCTGGGTCCTCATGTATAACGGCGTGTGTAGAACTCACACTATAACATGGCGTAAGCACAAAAGCCGAAATGTGCTACAGAAAAATCCAGATGCAGGAATCTGTGCGTACTCCAACTTCCACGTTCTTCCGCTACATAAATCCCGATCAGCGTGAAAAGTAACGCCGCGCACGCTTTATGTAACGCCCCAACTCCTCCCAGAATTACGCCTCTTTGAATATGCAAATGAATATAAATCACCCTTAAGCTCAGCCTTCTGTGAAAAGACAATGGGAAAAGCACGGGGGAAAATATAAGAATTTCAGCGAATACCAAGTGGAGGCAAAGGAAAAACATACTATTTGTTCAAATAAACTGTGGTATAATCAACAAAATGAAGTTGATCGAGTGACATAGCGTGTTGGAGAAACTTGAAAGCTCACATTCACAAAATCGCTCAGTGCCGGAAATAAAAAAGAAGTCACATATCAAAGTCGCCGTGAAAAGGCGAGTTGTAGCCCACTGTGTGCCTGAGTGTAATATGAAAGCTCATTAGGGTACAGAGAAAAAAAAGGCACACAGTGGGGAAAAAGCACGAAATGTAAACTTCAATCTCGACATTTCCACTTTAATCACGTAGTTTATTTTGTCATTAAAGTAGAACATCATAAACTTCATCTTAAAATCGTTTAATTAACCAGTTTCTCAAATCACATCGTAATTAAAGTAGCACGTTAAATGCTTTGTTTTGTATTTGATCTTCTATGTGCTCTATGTGTGTGAATCACTACTTGCTTTTCAAACCGGCAACAGGACACATAATCCATTACATTCGTGATATTACAGCTCTCTGAATAACTAAAATACTGAGATGTATACGTGATATCATTTTCACGATGATAGGAGTTAAAGCACGTTATTAAACATGTGTTTCACTTCGATGAAATAATTTATTGCAGCAGTACTCAGGGGCGGCTCTAGGCTTGTGGTGGCACTGGGCAGAGGAAGAATCGGTGGCTTCTTCGCCCGCCAATGTCAGTAAGGTTGCTTATGCACGGTGGATAGCCACGTCCGTTGCAGACACTACATAGCCGCCTCGTGCTCATTAAACAAGCATTTAACTTTTGCCGAATGTTTATTGAATTATTGTGTGTATTTAATGAGAATTGTGGTGAAGAGTGAGCTTTGTGCACTGTGGCAACAAAATAAAGTCAACAATTGGACTTTTACATGGTGTCTGGAGTCGTGGACAGGGGTTCAAGGGAGCGAGAGCGCCCCCTATCCACCACACTGTCGTCTCCAACAACTATTCACAACTGCGTCTTTCAAGAAGAATTTCTTTCTTCCTGATTTCTGAATTCCTTTCTCACCATTTTCCATTCCTATGCTTACACCGCCGTATGCTATGGTGGGTGTCGGCTAGTATAACATAAAGCATTACAATGGTGTAGCATACAACATTGTTTAGTCATTGCAATTATCCCCTGGCGGCTGTACTTTCAGTATAGAGTTTCCCACTTGTGCTTATGTGGTTTTTGGTCAGGTATTCCTACAATTCAAACCCCCTGAAAGGTAACACTAAACGTTCTTGTAAATGGGTGGGTGGGGTGTGAATGTGCTCTCTGCCTGACCGGCTGTCTAGCTCAGGCTGGCTTCAGCTTTGCACTTATTCAGTCCTTTTACATGCGCTTTAATAAATTGGTTGTTAACTGAAACCTGGTTTATAAAATGCCATGTAAACCCTTACTCCATTTACAGCAACAGGAATAGTTGGTCTCTGAGAAACCAAGTTAACAAAGATGGTTTCATAGATTTTTAGGTGAGTAACTGGATTATTTGTAAACCAAGTACAGCTAAGGATTTTGTAGTCTGTGCAACTCTTGCTCTCTGACAGGCTACATGTGTGTGTGTTACCGTGGTATTTCCCTCTACTTACCCTTTACCTGTTTTCTTTAAGGGTAAGTGTACTCGTCATGTGTGTTACCGGATTTGTCTACTGTCACACTTTAAGATTTACACACCCATACATAGATATACACATACACACAGACCCTAACCACAAAAGTACTGTATGAGTGACGCATACACATGCACGTTATTCCCTAGTGCTTTAACCCACATAAGTACCGCATGAATAACACATGCACTGTCTGCTTTCCATAGTACTCCCAAGAGACTTACTTATCACAGACTTGAACAACATGCGATATCTTATATATATCTCAGACCTAAATGTTACCTTTGGTCTCCAGGAATATATTCAAACATACAAAGGATCAACATCCCTGGCTATAGGCGATTTATCAACCAGTGAATGTTTTACTTTAATGCACTGTTCATTACTGGAAAGAGCTCTTCGTCCGCAGCTCGATAAACTGTGCAGCTTGGATCATATGGCACTTCCTCACTGCTCTTCCAGGTCCTCAGAGAAATTGACCTTTATTACTGCAATCTCTCTAAATATGAAGACAAAGTATAGAAAGTTAAAAGCAGCATGGTATTTTTTACATGAATAATAATAATACCAAATAGAACAAAGCATAATAGAAAATACTGTATGATTAGTAGTAAAGTCTAGAAATATATAGTCTTTAGAAAAAACTTATGAAAAAGTGCTTGTGATCAGCACTCGTAGTTATACATTAGACGTTTTTCTGACAATCAGATTGAAACAGCCACACATTACCGATGCCCTCTTCTGGCGTTGCCCTGCTCTCTTCTGGTGTTGTTCTTTTCTCTTCTTCTCTTCTGATGTCGCTCTTCAAACAAGGCATATTTATTATAAAATTCTGCCGGGGGGGGTTTTGTAAGAAATGATAGTTAGATATTCTGATTGGCTGGCTGTCAATATGATGAATGAATTCACTTGTCGGTTTTCCCAAACAATAAAACTTTTTGATGTTACTTAGTACCTACTAGCATGTCTTTCTTTCCCAGGCTGTAAACCCATTTAGCAACTTGTTGTCCCAGATGCCCATCCTTTCTCAGGTTATCAAGCAATTGATAGCCTGAGGCATTGCCATGTCTTCCTCTTTTTGTCTGAACAGCTGTTTTAAAAGTGAGGAACGATTTCAGAAAGAGGATATGCTTTGATGTGTCCTGTATTTAAGTTCATCTAGTGTTATCTTGAGCAAAATATTATAGATAGATAGATAGATAGATAGATAGATAGATAGATAGATAGATAGATAGATAGATAGATAGATAGATAGATAGATACTTTATTAATCCTAAGGGGAAATTCACATAATCCAGCAGCAGTATACTGATACAAAAAACAATATTAAATTAAATAGTAATAAAAATGCATGTAAAAGCAGACAATAACTTTGAGTAATGTTAGCATTTACTCCCCCAGGTGGAATTGAAGAGTCGCATAGTGTGGGGGAGGAACGATCTCCTCAGTCTGTCAGTGGAGCAAGACTGTGACAAAAGTCTGTCACTGAAGCTACTCCTCTGCCTGGAGATGACACTGTTCAGTGGATGCAGTGGATTCTTCATGATTGACAGGAGTTTGCTTAATGCCCGTCACTCTGCCACAGATGTTAAACTGTCCAACTTTACTCCTACAATACAGCCTGCCTTCTTAACAAGTTTGTCCAGGCGTGAGACCATATAGACCAACATTTAAGGATTTTTATACCCCACAACAGTGTGTTAGTTTCATATACACTTTAAGCTGCATGTAAAAGCATCCAGGAAGAAAAATTCCTGTAGCAAATGCTTGAAATAATTTGTCTCAGTATTTCAGAAATTGCTGATTTTATGTTGATGAGCTGAATGTTCAGTGCCTAACTCGGCAGCACAACTATTAAAAATAAAAAGTCTCATGCATTAAGTAGCCCCAGAACGGATCTTTTACTCTTTACATGGTTCTTTCAGGTGGTTTGCTATCCTTAAAAAGCGCTGCTTACCGTTGCTGCACTAAACAGAATTCTGTTTTCAACTTTGTAGGCTTAGTGTTTTTATAGGCTCCCCTGCGGCTGGTGATAGAATGCCAGCTCATATTGTGTGTGAGTGTAGTGTCAGGGATTTTCAATTTTATATTTCACTAGTGGGCTTTGCCCCCTGCTTGCTTCGCTTGCCAACCCCTGTTTTTGTTTTTCCATATACACACTTTTAAGATTTTATTTTTCTTTGAAGTGTTGCTATTTCATTAGTGTTACTTTTATTTCTGAACTTCTGTAAAAACTTTTATTTCTGAACTTCAGTGAGAAATGTGTTTAATGACTTTGTACAATATTTGGAATCTGTTTTGAATTTCAGCACAGACAAAAGTCCCAATGTGCTGTAGATCTTTTAATGAGGTCAGACATATCGCCTATGTCCATATAGATCTCTATTCGCCTTTTCAATGTGTTTAATGACTCTGTACCATAATTCAGGATAGGTTTCTCTGTTTTGAATTTCAGCACAGATTACGAGTAATAATTTGTGTTTGTTTGTGATCTACATCATCAGCCTTTTGAATTTCACTGCTTTCATAATCTCAGTTACGTGTTTTTTCAGTTCCACTTCTTCCAGGCTGATAAATGAATTTGCACCTAGATTATTCTTTTTCTTTTTGTCTCTCCAACGCTTTTTTTGCAAAGACTGAATCAATAAATGACGGTCCTGGGTCAATGTCTTGGCACAAAGTCTCATGTTTAAGGTCCCCGCAAGTCGCTCCGTGACCAGTCTCGCGGGTCTTTTTCACATTAAGATCACGTCTCGTCTCCCTACTATTTCTCTCCAGGATTTTTATTTATAATAAAGAGATTTTATTTTTTGCCCATACAAACAAAAAGGAACTTAATTAGACAAGGAAAATTTAACATCAAAGCATCTCCTTTTCCAAAACTATACCTCACTTTTAAAACATCTGTGCCAACAAAACAAGTAGAAAACCAGGACGATGCCTCAAGCAGTACTGATTACTTTAAACCTGCAAACAGATGGGCATCTGGGACTAAAAATTGCTAAACTGGTTTACAGCTTGGGAACGGAAGGGAAACAGATATACTTAAACTGATCAAAAAGTTTGAACAAGGGCATCCATCATATTGACAGCCAGCCAATCAAATGTGTGTAACATCACATGTTCCCATGTGGAATTAAAAAAAAAATAGCTTGTCCAAGAGACAAAGAGGAGCAACATCAGGAGAGTGCGAGAGACGTACGACCATTTTGTCTAATCGTCCACAGAAGCGTCTCATGAACAACATGGATCACTAAATCAAAAAGCCACCTGGGACATTCATCTTTGACATTTTTAACTTACTGTGAGCTTTATCTAAAGACTGTATGTAACTTTACTATTGATCTTATTTTCTATTATTTCTTGTTCTATTTGGTATTATTTTTATTTAATAAATACCACGTTGCTTTTAAATTGAAATTGATTGATTGAAATAAATTGAAAATTAAGACACCTGTATGGGGGGGCAGCCACATTACCTGCCCATAGGGCTTATCAAGGCTAAGGTTCTAAGGAGAATATTGAGGGGTGGCTAACAATTAGAGACAATCAGAGATCCTGTCTGCACAGGGCCGGATTAACACCCTTATAGATGCCCTAAGCACTAAGTAATTGTGGTGCCCCCTTATACTAGTAATTCAAAATATTAAAACAATAACAAACTAGAAAACTATTTTTTATTAATTACTGAAAAACAAAACATTTTGACATGAAAACCGTACATTTACCATTTTGATTATTTAATTTATTTATGGCTTTTGTGTCGATTTAGCAAATCTATTTACACATATTCTTAGTACAAGATTTGAAGAATATTTTGTGAAAATTTTGTTAACAAATCTAAAAGTAAAAAAATAGTAAAAAAGTTATAAACAATTTTATCTAATAGTAATCACCTGTACAATTTTTACTTTTACATAATGTAAATGAATTTAAAAATATCCAAGAATAGAATTAGTGTGGAATATGGCCGGCCAGTCATCCCGGCCAATGCCCCCAGGCTGCCAGGTGGCGCCCTCCCTGCAGCATGGAGGTACCCCGAATGCCAGCAGGGAATTATGGACATTGGAATTGTCATCCACAGACCTGCTGGATACCACAGGAGCCCCTAGAGGACGTTGCAGGGAGGTCCAAGGACTGTTATGTACCCTATAACCCAGAAGTACGTCTTAGTCACAGCGACAGGGGAAATGACGTACTTCTGGGATGAAGACTTTTGATCTGCTAGGAAGTCACACGGACTGCGGGTTAAAAAGCACTTATGGGTCACGAACTATAAAATACTGTGGAAGATCCCAGACGGGGAGCTGAGCTGGGTGGCAGGGTGGCAATGCATCTGGGAGTGGAGGATTTATTGAGAATTGTATTGTGGTTGATTTATATGAGTATTGTGGAGAGGAGGGTGCTTTGTGCACGTATTTGTTCAAATAAATTCATAATTTGGACTTTTATCTGGTGTCTGGCGTCTAGTCTGAGGGTTCAAGGGGACGACAGCGCCCCCTATTTGTCACAATAGATTTACCAGAATATTTTTTCCTTAAACTGGGATGATTTTTTGTTTTTGCTTAAAACAGAAAATAACACTTTCTACGCACTAGAAATTTATTTTAAGTTAAATAACAGATAATTCATGAAACAAAACAATTATGTGATCATTTTTAATCAACTATTAACTATTATTTAAAAATATAAAAACGTATTGTTTTGAATCGAATTATTTTCACAATATTTTGACATAACATGGCATTTAAGGGAATCACCATGAAACGGGAATTCCCCATCGTAGATGGCACCAGTATGCAGAACACTCTGTGTAAGGCGCCATCTACGAACAGTGACATATAGGAGGTACAGGAAGGCATTATTCATTTTTCATTAAATTTTGAAAATGGCTATAAATTTAATTAATTTAATAATTTATGTGATAAATTTTGCCATGAAACATTTTTGTGGTGCCCCCTTTACCCCTGATGCCCTAAGCTTGTGTTTACTTTGCTTATATGGTTAATCCAGCACTGTGTCTGCAGGATATTCCTATGTGTGTGTCTATCTGTATATGTGATAATCTTAAAACCAACCTGGTAACAGACATGACAAGTCCTGTAAAACCCACCATAACACAGTGACTCGCCTCTAGCTGATGCAGTTTCTCAGTACCATCACAATATTAATAAAGTGTCAGTTAAGTCTTAATTCAACTGATTTGCTAGAGATATGTTAAAACGGTGTGCTCAGGGGATACAGAAGCCAGTGTTTATACCGTGAATCAGCGGTGACTAGGGGTGAGGGTATAAAAAGGGGTGGATGTTATTTATTTCAGGGCACATGAAGGGCTAAATGTATTAATAAAACACAAGAAGATAATTACAGGTTTTATGCTCGTTTTCAGATTCCCTGCGACTGATGATTTTTTTTCACGGTTTAATGACGTGTAAGTGTACTTGCGCATGTAAACCTTGTAGGTTTCTGCCTTAACTGGGTTACTCACCTCATCCTGGTTTTGTATGAGCATGTAAACATACTCTCTGTTTTCGGGGAGGCCCCTGTACTGGGAAAAATGTGGTGGCAAAAATTCACAGTGGCTTTTTTAATCCATTGGCATTGATAGAACAAGAGCAAGAGCTCATTACCAAGGAGGAAGGGCGGCCAGCATTGCAAATAAGTGGGAGCGCTTGCTGGGTGCACAGGCAGGACCGATAAGCTGAGTACTGATCACGAGGACTGCTGCGTTCCAGCTCTGTGTTTAACCCCTCACTAGTAACTCAAAGTAAACTCTTCATTTTTTAAATATTTTTTTCCCATTTCATTTCACTAGTGCTTCCCTTCCGTTCCAGAATGGCGTCAGACCAAACCCCTTCACTTTGGAGGGCTGCTCCACCTGGATATCCTAAGTCCTCAGCTGTCACTGTCCTTCGGAGCACAAGCAGCAGGTGCACCAAGTCGGAAGTAATCTGCATTTGACAAGAGAGAGATCAGATTTACTAGCAAAGCAATGGAGAAGAGGACAAGTATGCAGAGAAGAGAGAAAAAGAAAGGTGCTAGGAGAGAAGAACAGCAGAGAGGTTGTAAGTTATATAAAAAAGACTGAAAACCATGTGTTTCTGCAAATTAAGTGCAAAAAAACACACTCAAGGCCTCAACTGAGCATTGACTCTGAGATGTTTGTCTCAGTGGCTCAGGAGGAGAAGGCCACTTGGGCTCTGTCAATGATAGACGACATGAGTGTGTTACACACAGGCTCTCAGAAGGAGATAGGCCTGTAAACTCTTAAACAAAATATAAGCCTAAAGCACCCCAGAGTCACTAAGATGAGCCGGTGTGCCAGTGAAAGTAAAGCTGAGATCTTGGCCTTGGAGTGAATAACATACACATTGGTAATGATTTGCATACAAAAATCAGCTTACACCTGAATGTCACTCTTGCATTAATATATACGGTGATTAATTCTTTCACTTCCTAAACCAAATATTCCTGTTAAGTATTCAAAACAGGGATAATATTCTAAAGTATCACAGTGCCAGGATACAGAGACCATCCTTTCTCTGAACATCATTTTTCCATTATAGGGCTGCAGGGAACCAAACCTACATCAGCAGCCTTGGACAAAGGACAGAAGTGAACCCTCCAAGAGGCGTCAGAAATTAAAATCACAAATCAGTCTAATCTGCTACCTTTGAAATTTGGAAGAAAACTGGAGTCTGTAGAAAAAATAAACACAATCATAAGAAGACGACTTGACACTGAAAGTGATCGGAACTGAGGTCCTTGGAGCTGTGAGGCAGCAAACCTAACCACTGTGCCACCTAAACTTGAACTTTTTTCTTTTTTTAATTATATTAAGTACAGTTATAATCATAGCTATAATACCCATAACCCTATAGGTTCAGAAAAGTAATCAATAATACAGTATAAAGTGACACGGTGGTGCGGTGGTGTAGCACTGCTGTTTCACAGTAAGGAGACCAGGGTTTGTGTTCTGGGTTCTCACAGTATGGAGGTTGCATGTTCGCCCCGTGTCTGTATGGGTTTCTTCCTCCTATCCAAAGACATGCAGATTAGGTGAACTTATAGAGCTAAATTACCCCTAATGTGTGTTTGGTGTGTGTGTATGCGTTATGCTAGCCTGGGGTAGGCTGCTCCCCCATTCCTGTGACCCTTGTCTGGATTAAGTGGGTTAGGAAATGATATGTGGGAGTTAATGAGGAAGTGCATTATTTTGGGAATGTTGTGAATAAATGATGACTTCCGGAAAAATGTGACATTTGAATACACTATAGCTATTAAAAATGTTAATGGAAAACTACCAGTGGTTCTCAAATTTTTTTGATGGATGTGCTCCTTCAGATTGTCCACATTCTGGATCTTCTTTGCATGCTCTTTAAATGGGGGAATTCAATCAGAGTACCTAGTCAGCAATTCAATTTGTCCTCACCAACCAATGGCAATTGCATCCTGAGGAAGCAATGGACCACTACACCTTAGTGAGGTGATGTCCCATCTTCTGCAATGAATTCTGGAAGCTCTCCTTTCTAATTTAATAAGGAATAAAAATAAGGAAAGGCACACAGACCTAAAATTTGGATCATCTGAAGGCCTGATATAACCCCACTAAAAATGTCTTATGCAAGTTCTCTGTTAATATTGTTGCGACCCTGGGGTGCAAACATCCAGCCAGGCAAATGAAGTTTGTTGTCTGTCTTTATTAACACCAAAACAAGAAGAAAGGAGCAAATGGGCTACAGTATGTACAGCACCCCCCACTGTTATGGTCTTGAGGGACCTTGTCTTCACTACCCTGGTGTTTTGGCCCCAGGAAACTCCTGCCATCCTGCCTGCACTTGCTGCCAGCCTCTCCTGGCTTTCTTATTAAGGTCTTGATATTTGGCTTCTTCTCGGTCTCTCCAGACACAATGGTCCACCGACTTGCACAAGTTCAAAAGAAAAGCAACCTCCCTCCCCTGCCCACCTGGAAATCGTCTGATTTGACTGCCCACTTCTTCATAGCCCCTCTCTCTTTCAGCCTCAGATTGACCGAGTTGCATGGGATGTCAGTCACAGTGCCCTTTATTTATTTATTTTTTATTATTATCATTATTAATTATTCCACATGACATTACCATATTTTTTAAGTGCTTGAACTTCATGCATTATTTTTGCAACTTCATTTTTTTTGCAAATTTTTTTGCTAACATCTTGCATCACCCCAGTCCCAAAAGTATCACATCCTAGTGAGCTGAATGACTTCCGGCCTGTTGCTCCGACGTCATATGTAATGAAGACCATGGAGCGGCTGCTGCTTCACCACCTGAGGCCACAGGTCCGCCACGCCCTCGACCCTCTGCAGTTCGCATACCAGGAGAAGGTGGGAGCGGAGGATGCCATCATCTATATGCTACACCGATCCCTCTCCCACTTGGACAGTGGCAGTGGTGCTGTAAGAATTATGTTTTTGGACTTCTCTAGCGCCTTCAGCACCATCCAACCTCTGCTGCTTAGAGACAAGCTGACTGAGATGGGAGTAGACTCACACCTGGTGGCATGGATCGTGAACTATCTTACAGACAGACCTCAATATGTGCGTCTCGGGAACTGCAGGTTTGACATTGTGGTCAGCAACACAGGAGCGCTGCAGGGGACTGTACTTTCTCCTGTCCTGTTCAGCCTTTATACATCTGACTTCCAATACGACTCGGAGTCCTGCCACATGCAAAAGTTCACTGATGACACTGCTATTGTGGGCTGCATCAGGAGTGGGCAGGAGGAGGAGTACAGGAACCTAATCAAGGACTTTGTTAAATGGTGCGACTCAAACCACTTACACCTGAAAACCAGCAAAACCAAGGAGCTGGTGGTGGATTTTAGGAGGCCCAGGCCTCTCATGGACCCCGTGATCATTGGAGGTGACTGTGTGCAGAGGGTGCAGCTGGATGATAAATTGGACTGGACTGCCAACACTGATGCTCTGTGCAAGAGAGGACAGAGCCAACTATACTTCCTTAGAAGACCGGTGTCCTTCAACATCTGCAATAAGATGCTGCAGATGTTCTATCAGACAGTTGTGGTGAGTGCCCTCTTCTACATGGTGGTGTGCTGGGGAGGCAGCATAAATAAGAAGGGACGCCTCACGCCTGGGCAAACTGGTGAGGAAGGCAGGCTCTGTTGTAGGCATGGAGCTGGACAGCTTGACATCCATGGCAGGGCGACAGGCGCTGAGCAGGCTCCTGTCAATCATGGAGAATCCACTGCATCCACTGAACAGTGTCATCTCCAGACAGAGGAGCAGCTTCAGTGACAGACTGCTGTCACCATCCTGCTCCACTGACAGACTGAGGAGATCGTTCATCCCTCACAATATGCGACTCTTCAGTTCCACCTGGGGGGGTAAACGTTAACATTATACAATGTTATTGTGTCTGTTATAATTTCATTGTTATCACTCTTTAATTTAATATTGTTTTTTATCAGTATGCTGCTGCTGGAGTATGTGAATTTCCACTTAGGATTAATAAAGTATCTATTTATGTATCTATCTATCTCTATTTAATTTATGCCTATAAATTTATTTAATTTATTTTTCTTAGTGCAGTTTATTGTCAAGCCATTTTGTTTTGTTCATTCCCTGACTTTTGTATGTCTTCCTTTTCATTGTTGTTTTTTGAATTAATATTTTTCTTTTGGTTATGTTTTTTTGATAATATTATTGTATGTAAGTATTATTTAGTAATTTTCTATTGAATAATTTTATTGTATAATCATCACCTGGCTGTATTCCTTGTATTCTACAGAAACAACCAAAAGTGGAGCCGCCATGATGTCACTTCTGAGGGACTGCCCTCCACCTTTATATTCTGGTAGAATAAATGAATCCACTTGGGGTGTCATTGAGTGTTGACAAGTGCAGATTTCTATTGTAAGTTGTGAAAGAAACAGCTGGACAAACAACAAAGGTTTGGGGCAGCCATCCGTATAGTTTACCTGGCTGCAAAAGGCTTTAAAGTTGAGTACAATGTGTATAGGTTACAGTCCAAAACAGAACTGTCTAAGTATGGAGGATGACCGTTTTTTATAGGTGGTTCACAGGAAGTGATGTCCCTGGGGCCTGGACAGGAAAGATGTCTTGTGTTTGGTCTATGGAGAGAAAAGAGAGAGATTTAGTGCACCCCACTGCCCCCGAGCCTGGCTTGGAGTTGGTGTTTCCTGGTCCCTTTGGTTGACTCCCAAGCACACGTGTGTGACAAAGTATATTTGGCTTCTTATAGTTTATTGGATTTTTAATTGATCTCTTGGATTCTGATTTCTGGATTATGGACTACAGTAATCCCTCCTCGATCGCGGGGGTTGCGTTCCAGAACCCCCCGCGATAGGTGAAAATCTGCGAAGTAGAAACCATATGTTTGTGTAGTTATTTTTAGATATTTTAAGCCCTTATAAACTCTCCCACACTGTTAACATTATTAGAGCCCTCTAGACATGAAATAACACCCTTTAGTCAAACGTTTAAACTGTGCTCCATGACAAGACAGAGATGACAGTTCTTTCTCACAATTAAAAGAATGCAAACATATCTTATCTTCAAAGGAGCGCCATCATAAAGGAGCGCGTCAGGAGCAGAGAATGTCAGAGAGAGCGCTCGCAAAGAAAAGCAAACAATCAAAAAATCAATACGTGCTTTTAAGTATGCAGAAGCACCGCGATAAAGCGGCATTTTGTAGAGGAGCGTCCGTGTCCTCTGTGCAAACAGCCCCTCTGCTCACACCCCCTACGTCAGGCAGAGAGAGTGAGAAAGATAGAGAGAAGCAAACAATCACCACACGGGAAGCATATCTTATATCATTGAGGAGTTTTAGTTAATATGTAATACATGCTCTGATTGGGTAGCTTCTAAGCCATCTGCCAATTGCGTCCCTTGTATGAAATCAACTGGGCAAACAAACTGAGGAAGCAAGTACTATAAATTAAAAGACCCATTGTCCGCAGAAAGCGGCGAACCAGTGAAAAATCTGTGATATATATTTAGATGTGTTTACATTTAAAATCCACGATAGAGTGAAGCCGCGAAAGTCGAAGCGCGATATAGCGAGGGATTACTGTATACCAATTGACTTTGGTTGCATTTTCAGGTATAACCTTTTTTGCAATTATTTTGTATTATTTTCCTTCCTTGATCTTTTTGTGTTTTTCTTTTTGTTTATACAAATAAATTCCTTCATTTATAAAGATTATTCCTCGGCCTTGTCTCTCAGACCAAATGTTTGACAGTTTCCTTTCCCTTGAAGTCCATTTTTGAAAATTTTAAACATATTTTGAACTTGAAAAGCCAGTTTTCCATTTTGGGCCTGTGCAGGCTGAAGCACATCTATAGAGTTTAGGGATCAGGCTGCATGGGGTGAGGTTTACCTCCAGGCAGGCCAGTGAAGGTCCTGGACTTGTGTTGCTGCACTCTGACACTTAGAAATGAAATAGACAGATAGACTGAAAATGGATACGTTTTAAAAAATGGATGGTTAGCTATTGGTTGTACAATTTCCCACTTTGGAAAGGCTCAAGTTCTCCGTGATTCTAAATTTTAAAACAAGGAAATTTCTTAAACTAGATTGATTGTGGGTTGTTTCCTGAAAGAAAAAGTGAAAAGAAGAATTTCAATGTGCTGTTTGCATGTGGCAAATAAAACTTGAACTGATATTGTTGTGCCTATTTTTGTTTTTAATGTGGTTTTCCTTTTCCTGCTTTAGGTCCTAAGCATATGTTTCATTCAGATTGCCAACTTTGCAATCAGAAATTTTCAATGTTTGCTGATGTCTTTATTTAGTCCTTTTTTAATAAACATGCAGACATGTTCACTTCCTGGTTTCAAAGTCCTTGGTTTGTCCAGGCACCATATGATTGCTCGTTTGTGTTATTATGGTTTTCTAAACTGGTAAATGGTTTGCACTGTGTGGCTTCCCCATTGCTTTGTGCCACATACATATATATATATATATATATATATATATATATATATATATATATATATATATATATGAAGAGCTCTGTGAGAAAAACATAAATTGCTTTTGCCGATAATTGACTGTGACATCTGGCCACCATTGTCCAATGATAAGACAAACCTAAAGTTAGGGAACAATGTTTTAATAAAATACAGTAAATCTTTTGCTCTTGGTTAAAACAGCATGCAGCCTACTTTCACATTTCACACGGCCCCTAAATGTTGATTATCGTGAATTCATGCGCACTCAAAAGCAGAGAAAAACAACTGATGCTTTGCTTGCTGCTAACACCAGAAACTGAATCTGCATTTTTTTTTGCTTGTGGTGGAGGCTCAGAGGGAAACCACACTCATTACCCTCTGCCAGCTTTCAGCTCATTTCATCATCAAAGTAAATCAGAAACATTTGCAGGGGCTGCTTATAAAGTGTCTGTATTAGAACTGTGAGAAGAGCAAAAACAAATAAACTGGAACTAAACCCCTGATGTCTATTGACACAGTAATGCCTTTCAAAAGTGCTCATCCGCTTGACCAATTTTACAGAGTAACAAATTCTACATATAATTTTTTTTTTTTAATTTGGAGTTTCAGTGTTTAAAGAGAAAAAGATTATATATATATATATATGGGTGTGTGTGTGTGTGACATGTTTTATGTTAGAAAACAATTGTAAAAGCAGAAAAAATGAAATATGCTATTTGTATAAGTGTCAACATTTGAAAGGGTGAGAATCCATGGCCTAACTCAGACACAGTTGCCTTCCAATTCGCCCCCATCATTATAATAACCACCATATTTTCAGGAGAAAACCCTTAAAGTTGTGGGAAAGAGAAGACTAAAGAGTATTCCAAAAAAGTCTGAAATAAAATAATCCAAATACATACATTAGGAAAAGAGTACAAAACAATCTCCAAGTGTTGGAATGTCCTGCTGGTTTAATTATTGGAATTGAAAGCTACAGTATGTCAGACCACCCAGACACAGTCCCTGAAACCACAAATAAGATGGAAACTTGTGAGAGAAGCCACAGCAACTCTGTCAACCAGGAATTCAGCAGCTCAGACTGGCGTAAAGGTGCACCAGTCAACCATATCAAGGGTTCTGCATAACACTGGCTTGTAGGAGAGGGTGGTGGCGTGAAAGAAGCCATCACACAAGAAGATCCAAGAAGCATCAGAGTCACCCGGTTGTGATGTTGGAAAAGATTTTTATGATCAGATGAGACAAAAATTTGTGCTTTCCACCACATTTTCAAAGAGATGTGAGGCAGAGACCTCTGACCACCATTCACTCCAACGGTGACGTTTAACGACAGTAGCATTATTCTGTGGTCCTGCTTTACATCAGTGCAACTTGAATATCTGGTTAAAGCAGAAGTAAGAATGGAAGGCGAAAATACAAGAAAATGCTGCAAGAGAATCTGGTCAGTCTGTTAAAATACTGAAGACTGAGATAAAGTTCATCTTTCAGCAGGGCAGTGACCACAAACACAATGTCCAAAATAGCCAAAGTGGTGAGAAGCTTCCAAAGTAGCCAGGGAAGCCAGGCCAGACTCCCACCAGCCAGCTCAGAGGTGCACTGAAAGGCAGCCTAGCTTCCACTTAAATGGCTGGCTTTGGCCTACACCGGGCTAAAATGCAATTAACTTTCAAAGTTCAAAAATATACTCTGAAATGTCCCAAAATGCATTCTAAATTCCCCACTAGGGAAGGGATCACCATCAACCCCTGGCTAGCACAGAGCAAGGCACCAAGAAGAATGTGTTAACAATAATTTGAAAACACAAAAAGAATTTTCTAATAAGGCAATCATAAGCAATCAAACCCTAAAAAGCTACCCAGAAATCAGAATCCACAAAACTGAAACAAAACAGTTTAAAAAACAGTAAATACAAGGAAGTAGCAGTAGAAAAAAAGGAAAAACTTACCAACCACCAAGCGCATATAATGTACCAGGTAATGACTGTGATTTCCATGAACCTTTAAAGGACTGGTGATGATCCCTCAATGGAGATTGACAGGTGGCCATGACTCTTGGTGGAGCACCCAAAAATGCTTGGGACATTGGAGAACAACAGAAAATATATAATCTATACTAATAAAAGGCAAAGCCCTCACTGACTGACTGACTGACTGATCACTAATTCTCCAACTTCACGTGTAGGTAGAAGGCTGAACTTTGGCAGGCTCATTGGCAGGCTGCGATAGAAAGGGACTTTTTGATGGAACTGAGGTGCACGGATAATCCGTACAACAGAGTGATTGAACTGTTTTTGAGGAAAGAGAGGAGGATGGATTTTGTTTACAAATAATCCGAATTTTTGGTGAGTAAAATGTTGCGATTTTCCTAAATAATATTGCAAGTTTATGAGTTATTATTGATGTTTTTTATGTGTGTCGCAGCTGTGGCTGCAGTAGAAAGGAACTTGTTCACCCCTGGTTTGTCTATTCAATAAAGGCATTTATTGTGGATACAGGAGTTATCTATCTGCGATGCAGCGGCTCTTTATACTGTATTTCTGCATATTAAGGTTTTTATAACCTTAAATTAGTTTTTGAGGGGCGGGTTGATTCAGATGGAGCAGTACTGAAGGCCTATTTGTGAGATGCACGGTCCGCCAATGGACCAGATCATACGTAAATTTAATGAACATTACAACCTGAAAATAAACAAAACTGTAGAGAGGCCCATGATTAAATGAATGGTAAAAAAGTAAGAGTGAAGCGAAGGTCACACAGGCCAGAGCACAATAGCACGGGGCTTGATGTGGTGCGCGTTAAGTCGATCTAAAATGCGCGCTCAGATTCGAAAAAATATATCTTTTCAAGTTCTATTTGGATATAAGTAGGTTTTATTTAGTCAACGGAAATATCTTTGGTAGGAATGTAAGTTGAATTTAGTCTTTACATTTCTATGGTGAAGAAAAATGTATGCAATGATGACTAAATTTAACTTACATTCCCACCAAAGATATTTCTGTCGACCAAAAAAAATTACTTATATTTAAAATTTAAATATAACTTGAGCAGATACAATAGTTCATAATGCCCATGCAGCACTACGTGCACGTAAGAGCGGAAGTCATCCGTTTTAACAAGCAGCGTATTGCACTGATACGAAATACCCTGCCCATTTAATTATTTAAGAATGGATAGATAAATTAAGAATTTGTACAAATAATGTTTTTCTGTTTTCTTCCTCGATGGATTCTGGCACCCCCAGCAACAGCTGCTCACACCCCAAAGGGTATATATATATATATATATATATATATATATATATATATATTGTGGTCCCCGGCGGGGCCAGGAGGGCGAGTGGAGGCTTGTGCCTCCTCCAGACCGCGAGGGGGCGTCCGTCCTGGTTATGTTGGGGGCCACGGGTGGAGGGCTTGGAAGGCGGCGCCAGGCGGCGCCCAGGTGCCTGAGGAACCCTGGAGCCCAG
Source organism: Polypterus senegalus (assembly GCF_016835505.1). Classification (NCBI taxonomy): domain Eukaryota; kingdom Metazoa; phylum Chordata; class Cladistia; order Polypteriformes; family Polypteridae; genus Polypterus; species Polypterus senegalus. The sequence goes on from NC_053155.1 coordinate 269,996,269, forward strand.
CACTTCCGCCACACCAGGAAGTGCTGGGGGGAAGATGACAGGGGACACCCGGACGGGGTGTGGCTAGGACTGATTGCCGGGAAGCAGCTAGAGCCCATCCGGGTTTCTATAGTCATTGGCGGAAGTCGGGTGGAAGAGGACGGAGCTGGAGTGAGGACTGGAGGCGGCCAGGAGGAAGAGAGGCACAGGACTGTGTGGCCTGGACATTGGGGGAATCGGTGCAAGAGACACTGGGGTTTGTGCACGTCCAATTTGTAAATAGTATTGTAAATAAACAGTGTGTGATGGAGCCAACGATGTCCGTCTGTCTGTGTCCGGGTCCAAGTTCACAATATATATATATATATATATATATATATATATATATATATATATATATATATATATATATATATATGTGTGTGTGTATATATACGTGTATATGTACAGTATATATGTAGATATGTATGTATACTGTATGTATATATGTATATGTATATATACAGGTATATGTTTATGTGTAGATATATATATGTGTGCGTATGTATGTATGTGTGTGCATATGTATGTAGATATGTATATATATATATGTATATATATATATATGGATGTGTGTGTGTGTGTGTATATATATATATATGACAGCAACACTCATAACAGTGACAAAACAATTACATAGACAATCATGTTACGTTATTTTCAAAATGTTTCCTTTTCCTTTTCATTACTTTTTTAACACACTACTTCTCCTCTGCGAAGCGCGGGTATTTTGCTAGTTTGACATATATAAATAAACAAAAATAATAACAAAATAAACAATAGGCTCAAAAATGAATAAAAAACAAATTTAAACATAAGGCAAGGAGGAACCCAAGTGACAAGAAGGTGAATGTTCTTCAATGATTTAATCAAAGCTTTGGCCTCAACTGACTGAGAATCTGTGGCAGTGTTTGAAAAAAATACAATAATTAAAAAATGGCCAGATTTTACAAAAGTCCAAATTTAAAAAGTCCAGGAATGCAAAAGTCAAAAATATGAAAGGCCAAAGATTATGTGCAGTCAGAATACAAGAATTCCAGAAACTGTAGCCAACCAAAATACAAAAGACCAAGAGTTACAAAAGACCAAAATAAACATCCAGAGATTGCATAAAGAAACATAAAATCCAAAAAGATTAAAATATCACAGGGCCACACAATATTAAACAACAGCAAATAAAAGGCAAAACCTACCTTAGTAATCAATGAAAGTAGAAACGGAAGCCAAAGACAAGAAAAAACAAAAAGGACACCCTAGCAGTCAGCCTGGGTTCGGACAACAGCCCCCTTAGCTGCACACCTGTGTAGTGGGAGGACCCACCCCTTTGGGCTCAAGGGAAAGGTAAAAAGTGAGATAAAATTGAATAATTACAAAACGGATGGATGGAAACTACAAAATGATTAACTGAAACAAAGGAATTCAACGACAAACAAATAAAGAAATAATGTAATACAAACCACTTCATTAACAAATTAAGGAAAATTTACAGAAAAACAAAAAGAGAACTGGGCAAAAATAAACAAAATTAAAACCAGCAGACAGTATGACAGCAAAAGCATAACACTTTAAATTAAAAATGAATGGTGGTGCAATTGTTAATTGTAATTGGAGAACAGGCTGTTATTATTTTGTTTTTTCTTTAAAATTTATTATTCTTCTTTGTGCCTTTTTAGAGGTTTTAGAAAACAGAAAATTAATATTTAAAGTTTCTTTTGTGCTTAGGGCAATCATTAATACTGTTAAAAAATATTTATTGTCTTGTTGCCATACCAAGTGTTTCTCGTGGGCACCACCATTTTTGACTTAGCTTGTATGCAGTTGCTATCCACATTGCTATGCAGCTGGAGGTCACAACCCATAAGAAATCTGTCTAAGCCTTTACTGCCTAAAGCTTGACACAGGCAGGTTAAGTAAAAAAAGACAGGCAGCTTTTATGTTATATAGCACCTTTCCATGTTTGTTTAAGTTGTGATGTCTGCCGAGTATGCTACCTTTAATTAATGAATATAATCTTTTGGTGCTCTGCAAAGACATTAGCACCATAACAACATCAGTTGCAAGGATTTTGATTTGGGGAAGATTCATGAGGAATGGAGAACTGTACTGGTACCGATTTTTAAGAATAAGGGTGGTGTGCAGAACTGTAATAATTACAGGAGGATGAAATTGATCATCCATAGCATGATGTTATGGAACATAGTAGAGGAAGCTAGGTTATGAAGGGAGGTGATGATTAGTGAGCTGCACTATGATTTCATACCAGGGAAGAGCACAACAGATGTGATTTGTTTGATACTCTTGCTCTGAGTGTGTTGATGGAGAAGTATACTGAAGGAGTTGCATTGTGTCTTTGTGGACTTAGAGAAAGCATATGACAGGGTGCATCAAGAGGAGCTGTGGTATTATATGAGGAAGTCGGGAGTGGCAAGAAAAGTATGTAAAGAGTGGTGCAGGATATAAACAAGGGAAGTGTGAAAGTGGTGAGGTCTGCGGTAGGAGTGATATATGCATTTAAGGTGGAGGTGGGTTTACATCAGGGATCGGCTCTGAGCCCTTTCTTATTTGCAATGGTGATGGACAGGTTGACAGAAGAGATCAGACAGGAGTCCCTGTGGACTATAATGTTTGCTGATGACATTGTGATCTGTAATGATAGTAGGGAGCAGGTTGAGCAGACCCTGGGAAGGTGAAGATATGCTCTGGAGAGGAGAGGAATGCAGGTCAGTAGGAACAAGACAGAATACATGTGTGTAAGTGAGATGGAGGTCAGTGGAATGGTGAGGATGCAAGGAGTAGAGTTGGCAAAGGTGGATGAGTTTAAATACTTGGGATCAACAGTACAGAGTAATGGGGATTGTAGAAGTGAGGTGATAAAGAGAGTGCAGGCAGGGTGGAATGGGTGGAGAGTGTCAGGAGTGATTTGTGACAGACGGATATCAGCAAGAGTGAAAGGGAAGGTCTACAGGACGGTAGTGAGACTGGCTATGTTATATGGGTTGGAGACGGTGGCACTGACCAGAAAGCAGGAGACACAGCTGGAGGTGGCAGAGTTAAAGATGCTAAGATTTGCATTGGGTATGACGCGGATGGACAGGATTAGAAATGAGGACATTTGAGGGTCAGCTCAAGTTGGACAGTTGGGAGACAGTCAGAGAGGTGAGATTGCTTTGGTTTGGACAATGTGCAGAGGAGAGATGCTGGGTATATTGGGAGAAGGATGCTAAGGATAGAGCTGCCAGGGAAGAGGAACAGAGGAAGGCCTAAGCAAAGGTTTATGGATGTAGTGAGAGAGGACATGCAGGTGAAGGGTGTAACAGAACAAGATGCTGAGGACAGGAAGATATGGAAAAAGATAATCCACTGTGGTGACCCCTATAGGGAGCAGCAGAAGATGATCATGCTAATTAAATATCAATACAAAGGTACCCAGGGTGAGGGGCATAGAGAAGGCTGGTCTGTCAGCTTCAAATCCTTTTTTCAGAAAGAATGTCCCATAACAAAAACACATGGATTAATTGATACCCATGTCTATCAGTTTGTCAGAATGCTTGCCAGTCCTTAGTCATGGTGCTCATGTTCTTATTGCCACAGAAAGTCACTGGAGCCTTAAGGGTGTGACTGAGACATCTACCTGCCCAATGGGTAGCAGCAGCAGCACAGTTTCCCCATATGGACTCTTCTGTATATTATGGGGAGCACACAGCCAGTGAAACAGCAGGGGATGAGTTGGATATAGGATCTCAAGAGTGTTGGATACCTGGGGCCACCAGAAGCAGCTCTGAGGAAACAGGCCCAGCATTCAAAGCATGCAGCTGACCACAGAAGTAATTCCAGAAATGGCCATGGAGGTAACCTGTGGATGGGACTTTAAGGTTCTTTCTCTACACTGCTCTAGTGGGTTCTGCTGGGACTTTAGACAAACATAATTTGTGTGAATTAGGCTTTATTTAAACTGAATTCTATTCTTTTTTTTTTCTTTTAGTTACTTTTAAAGGTGTTAAAGATGTTATATTTCCATGAATTTCCCCAGTGTACAGTGCTTTCCGAGAAACATGTATTGAGTTTATAGATGTACAGTACTCACTAACATCCTAAGCACTCGAGGATGAAGAAGAGCTTGCAGAGAGTTATTTCCTGGCTCTGCCCGTAAAGAGCCGTCTGCTGTCTACTATGATTTTAAGTTATTGAATGAAGTGACAGGTCCACTCTGTGTCACAACTCGGCTGATGCGAGTGGCATTGTCTTCTTGGTGATGGATTAGCCTACTGGAACCTACCATATTGGAAGGCAATCACGTTAAATTTTCAGTGGCACCATAGGATGTGAATTTATTATTAGGAATTTTTGACTACAGTGATTGTGCTTTTACTGTCTGCGTGGATGACAGGACCCGAGTTCAAGTCTTTGGTGTTCACGAAGAGTCATTTATGAAATATAGGAAAACCCAATTAACTCACGTACAGTAGAATATATGAAACAGAATTGTAGACTACATCATAAATATGTGACTAAATTGTGTGTTTTTGTTTTTACATTTTTTATTAATACAGTTTCAGCAGAAGTTTCATAAGTTGTTATTTCAGAGAGGTGCTGCTTCATTTGTGGACATGCAGTATTTGGCACCATTCACCCACTGAGAAGTGATGTGGGCTTTAGCGCAAATCATCGGGTTGCAGGGACAGACTGTCTTAACAGAGAATCCAGCAGCAAGAAAATATCGGGCAGCTGATCACTTCGGATTGAGCGTCGATACTGGAATTCTTGGAGCACAACAAACGTATAACCACCAGCTAAATGTGGCCGCCTCACCTCCCTAGGGACTGAAACCCCTGCACTGTGGTAGACCTTCCCAGATGATGGTGTATCAGCAGACAGACTGAGCCTTGGAAAAAGCCCACATAATAAACACATGCTGTAATTGTAATTAAATATACGTACCTTGCAGCATGGAAGGAAATGAAGATGAACTTTAGAGTATGTGGTCTCATCAGCCTTGGGATCCTCCTGCATTCCTCTTAATACTAAAATGCTTGAACAGACTTTTTCCAAACTTACTTTTTAGTGTAAGGCTACACATTAAGAACACTAAGGTAGTCTGAATAGAATGCTTTTTATACATCATGTTACAATAGCAAAGTATCATCATAACACTGCCGCAGCGTAGCACAATGCTTTATGAAACTTGTCACAACTTTTAATGTGTGTGCTGCTGAAGAAACAAAATAAAATGTGTGAGGCAAATCCTGCAAGTTCTTTAGTGCTGCATGCATGAGGTTAGCAGTCCTGGATGGTAATTATGACCAGAGCACACAGGGGATTCAAGTGCGCAGTTTGCCGAGGGGTACTCTGTAATTAGTTTGCTTTTTTTTTAATATAGAGAGGGTTCCCTTGTGACCATCGCCCAAATGTGTCAAAATGGGAAGTTTAAAGCTGTCTGATGCAGAAAATAAAAAGGTACATGTTGAATTTTTGTGTTCTAATAAAAGAAATATAACTTTTGGCAAAAATATACATTTTTATTTTCAGGCAGTTAAATTATAAATTCACATTTTCATTTAAAAAGCACTGGATTTGGAAGTGTTTCATGACTGCTAACACAAGAGCCATGTGGTGGCACAGTGGTTACAGTTCAGCCCTGTTGGTGTCTGTGCAGAGTCTGCATGTTCTCTCCTATCTGTCTCAGCTTTGTGCAGGTTAGGTGAATTGGGGGCTCTAACCTGGCCAGGCGTGTGTGTGTGGATATATACGACCTGTGAAGGACTGGCAGCACCCGAGTCAGCGTGGTCAGGTGCCAGCTTCGCAACCCTCTACTGCAAATGTAGATGTAAATCTAGCAAATGTAGAGACTAGATAAGTGATGATCTGACCTCACTTCTGCTACATTCTCAAATGGCAATCTGACTTCTAGTGCAGGAGTAAAGCAGTGGAGCTCAGTGGAAAATGCCCTGCCTGGTAGATCTGCACGGGACTGGTAAGAGCTCTGCTTCACGCTGTACGCCGTTCTGTACTGCTAGTGTTGGCGGAGATCAAAATTATGGACAGAGGTGGCATAAAAAATTGAACATGTTTAATAAGTGAAAAAGGCAAGCATATTCTACCTGCATTTCTGCCTAAATAAAAAAAAAATCTTACCATAACTTTTTTCTTTTATTTCAACTGCTTTCCTCAACTACATCCCACAACAATCTGCTGGAAATCAAAAGCAAAGTTTAAAATAGTCAATAAATACAAGGATACTCAAATAGATATGAACAATAGTACATAACAGATAAGGTATGATTAATGATAGATAGATAGATAGATAGATAGATAGATAGATAGATAGATAGATAGATAGATAGATAGATAGATAGATAGATAGATAGAGTGAAAGGCACTACATAATAGATAGATCAATATTTCATATTTTGGTAGTTTCTGGTGCATGCAGATATCAAAAAAGATTTCATTCTTTACATTTTCTCATTATTTCAGAGAACTTTACATAATGATTGTGGAGCCATTTCAACTACCACTAATGTGTAGCATCCAACTAGCTAGTGCGACGGCAGCCATTTTTGCGCCAATATGTTTATCACACATTAGCTGTTAGGTGGTGAAGAGGTGAGAGCTAGTTGGCCAATAAAAGACAGGGGATGATTGGGGGCAGGGCAGAATGACTTGGTCATCGAGGACAATTTAGCCAGGCCATCAGGATACATCTTGTTCATTTTGAAGGATGCCCAGGGCTCTTTTATGACCACAGGGAGTCAGTTTTTGAACGATGGTCCCATTTTTAGAGCACGTGTCCCGGTCACTGCACTGGGGCATTGGGATCCACACACAGACCCACAGACCACAGGTTAAGTGCCCCCTCCTGGCCTCTTCCAGATTGAACTGATTCTCCCTAGCACCATTCTGATGATGTGTGCAGTGTCCATGACTGCCATCTTCTGCACTTTACTAGGTAATGGTGGACTGGAGGGCATTCCAATCCTTCCTTGAGTGCTCCTAATGCTCCCTCTATTGTTGGTACTATGCATGTCTTGGCATTCCACATCCTTCTTATCCTGATTTCCAGGTCATTGTACTTGGTGAACGTCTCAGCGTCTTTCAGAAAGATGTTCAAGTCATCTGAAGTGGCCATATTGATCAGCAGACATATCCTCTCTTTCTTATTGCCCAATGTTGTATCATGATAATAGTATTACTATTGTTGTTATTATTATAATAATAACAATATAATATAATAATAACAATAATTATTATTATTTCATTTTTTTCTGTTTGTGCTGGTTGCTTTTTACCAGGAACCCTCCATGTCCCTTAGGTCTTGTTGTCCGATTGTCATGACTTTATGAAGTATGTGGGCAATTCTGAGAAGGGTGATCTCCTGAACTTGGATGACACTCACTTTATCTGACAGTTCATCACAGTATTTTTGGAGGTCTAGTTAAGCAGTTCCACGTGCTCTGACTATGACCAAGACCACACGAGCCTTTGTGTTCCACATGCAGGAATGTCTGGAGGCTTTTGTGTAATGTATATGGGAGGACACCAATGGTGGATACAACAATGTGCACAATGATCATCGTGTCCATTCTCGACAAGCAGTGTATTTCTTCTCTCAATTCTGTGTACTTTTATTATTATTATTATTATTATTATTATTATTATATGGCTCTAGAGGGTGACTTACAACAGCAAATTATAATAGATATGATTTATTAGAAAATACATGTTTAAGAACGAAGAAAGAACAAAATTCAAAGTGTAGCAGAAGAAGCATAGGACTGCAGTGAATCCTAAAACCTGATACAAAGCTAGAACTCTAACAAAACCACAGCAGCTTGACAGTTGACTTGGGTGGGACTGCTGCAGATACCCAGTAGCCAAACCTCAGCAGTCTTTAGATGATTTGTAACGAGGTGAGTCATCAATAGACATCTGAACATCAGTCAATGTGGAGTTCACATGGTCACATGAAGTTCATTCTGCAGCTTGTCAGCAAGAATGGAGAAGCAGTGTCTGGATGAGAGGTGGGACAGGCAGTAGAAGTAGAACGAAAACTTCTTGACCACAGGCTGGAAGCAATGTGGAGAAGAGCCATGCAGGGATCTGGTTATGTTTTTTGGAGTTGTAAGCTTACTGCAATTGGATGACAATGGAGAGAACAAAGTGATAGAGTAGCGTGGGTGAAACATCTGTCTTCATTCTGGATTATTTGGTGGAGATGGATGGCAGTTATTGGGTGGTCTGCTGGGTAAAAGCAGCAGTAATCCAAACAATAACAATACAGTGCCTATACAAAGTATTCACCCCTTCCAAATTTCACATTTTATTGTTATACAACTTTGAGTCACATTTAATTTACTGATCAGAAAATAAAGACTTAATCTTCTTCTTCTTTTGGCTGCTTCCATTAGCGTTGCCACAGTGGATCATCTTCTTCCATATCTTCCTGTCCTCTGCATCTTGTTCTGTTACACCCATCACCTGCATGTCCTCTCACACCACACCAATAAACCTTCTCTTAGGCCTTCCTCTTTTTCTCTTCCCTGACAGCTCTATCCTTAGCATCCTTCTCTCAATATACGCAGCATCTCTCCTCTGCACATGTCCAAACCAACGCAATCTCGCCTCTCTGACTTTGTCTCCCAACTGTCCAACTTGAGATGACCCTCTAATGTACTCATTTCTAATCCTATCCATCCTCGTCACACTCAGTGCAAATCTTAGAATCTTTAACTCTGCCAACTCCAAAATAAAGACTTAATGTCAAAGTGAAAACAGATCTCTACCAATTGGTCTAAATTAATTACAAATATAAAACACAAAATAATTGGTTGCATAAATATTCACGTTAGCATTCATTTAGTAGGCTTGTGCCTTGAGGCCTTATTTAGCCTGCTGTAGAACAGTTCATGCTCCTTGGCCGTATCCACACTGACCTCAGTTTGTGTTCTTTCAGAGTTTCAAACACATCTTGAAAAGAAAACCAGAAGCAGATAAGCTCAGTCAACATGATGTAGTCATTCTATCCTTCCATTTTCTCAACCCTCATTTCTGTTACAGAGCCACAGAGACAAAAACCTTAACAATATCAGGTGCACATCACGGACCATCACACTGTTAGTTTTGATGTCAGTTATTCATTTTGGAAAGTTCTTTGTTCCAAGCAGCTTTGATGTCAAGATGAAGCGTTCAGGCAAACATAGTCAGTGCTGTGGTTTACTGACTCAAAGATTTATAATGTCAATTTCCATTTATTTATAGAGCACATTTAAAATAACATTGGTAATTCTGCAGCCTAAGTGCTTTACAATAAAATATACAATAAACATAAACAGAATAAAATACAATGGAACTCAATGCAAAACAGCAGTAAATTGTAACAAAACAAATGACTATGAGGAAGGAATCATCAATATCAATGAAGGTCAATGGGCTGCTAGAGAATTGAAATGCATCTTCAAACAGTCCATTTAATGGTGACTCCTTAATGTAGTGAGGTAAAGAGTTTCACAGACGAGGTGCAGCAGCTGCAAAAGCCCAGGACCCCTTAGTTTTACACTTAGTACGAGGGACAACAAAAGACAACTGACCAGCTTGACCTAAGCTCTCTGGATGGATGGTGTATAACACACAATTCAGATAAATAAGTGGGAGCATACCAATGTAATGATTTGAATCTATTTAAAATACACAAAGTCAGCCTGCACAGCGACCTCATTCCAGCCATTTGTACTCGTGATCTCGTTCTTTCAGTCACTACTCAAAGCCCAGGATGGCGACCAGGAGTGACTAGTAAACTGAGAGTGTTTTCAGCAGATTTAGCTCCTGCTTCAGTACTGTGGTCCAGTACAATAACTGACAATCTTCAACACTAATTCATCGGTCAGTTCCATTACCTCTACCTCATTCGTGAAAAAGACCTCAAAGTGAACTTCTCCACATGGACCAGATGCTACAGGTCAGATTACAGAGAGGAGAAGAAACAAGGGATGTCTGCTGTTCCCAGTCATTTATTATGCTCATTTTGGTAAATGATATTTGAGTATGGTGATTAAAAGAGCAGCTAACATTTTCAGTTTTTATTTTTAATGTCTGTCTCAGTCTTTTAACATCCGATTGCTGCCATCTTGGAAATTCGATGAGCTATCCAGCCTTTGGAAGTTTACTCTAAACAAAGCCAAGACTATCCGTCTAACGGACTCTGCAGTCATACATGTACCTGTTTTCACGGCTGTACCAGAGATTCCTGCTTTGCTGACTTATGTTGTAAGTTTAAACTATAAATTATATCAGCATTAAAAGTCAACGTGTTTATTCTGTAACATTCGAGTATTTTGTTCTTCCATAGTGTATTTTGATGTGTAGGTGCAGTCTATGCACAAATGTGGGCTTACAGCTCCATAAGAAACAGAAAAGAAACCATTATTGTCAAGGAAAACATGCCCCCTGCACAATGCTGGAACCGAGACAGAATAAGGGGTCTGTTCTGTTACAGCTTGTTAAAACGGTTCATTTTATTAAGATTTGCAGTTTAGCTCCATCTAGTGGGTATAGTTGGTATTTTTCCTCCCTTTCCCTTGCTTCCTGTCATATGAGGTAATCAGGAAGTTAGTTTAAAAATCAGGGGGGCTGAAAACACCCCAAGGAAACGCGGTTGCTCCTCCGAAACCCCCTCTTAAACGGTGATACAATGGGAAACAAATAGCTGCTGCCATGCCACATGATCTGCATCTCGTGCGATGCATTGAACATTTAAAAGCCTGTACAGCAGCTGTCCTTTTGTCTCAATGCCCTAGACATCCACTGCTCCTGTTAGGGGTCCTGCTCCAGAGACGCGCCCCTATGAAGAGAAAGATTTTCTATTCTTTTAATTGAGAGATGGAACTGTCCCCTTCGACTATACACGGAGCTCAATTCTCTCTTGAAAGAGACTTATGTCTGTTTGAAGGACTCTAAAATCTCCTGTGTATCTCTGCAACTCTGTGACCCAAGCGTGACAGCGTATGTGGATTTCACTTTCACCAAACAACATATCTTTTAATTCTCATGGCTGCACCTCTTCATTGGGAAGTAACAGTACTTTTCCCTGATGGCAACATGAATTAGACGATATACAAGTCTCCGACTTAAAATTGAAATCTGAACAATATATTCAATCTCTTTTCGCTGTTCCGTTATTTCACCGAGTAATAAGTTCTGTTTGTTTGTGCTAATGTGATCTTTACTATCCTTTTTTTGAGACTTTCGAATTTTCGTACTTCCATTATCTCTAACCTGCTCTGCATGTTTTTGAACTTCTTTATAATGTTCTACTGTGTCATCTATTCTTTGTCTTTTATTTCCGGCCCCAGGTGTGGTTAAATCTCTTGGTACTAAGACTCATCTCGTGGGACGTGAAAGTGTCTCTCTGAGAAAGTCACGTCTCGTCTCTCTGAAAAAATTTTGTTTTTTAATATAATAGAGAGATTTGCGAATGGAAGTAGCTTATTAATAATTTATGTATAATGCACTGTAATTTACATTTGAATGAAAGGTTTGTTGTTAATATAAAGCCCTTCTCTGTTTTAGTTGCAATAAACCTGTGGACAAATAAACAACAGTCTATGACCGCAGTCTGTCAGAGGGTAGAATAGAATCAGTTCACCGTCAGTGCTGCACACTTCCTGGCTGTCTAAGATTCTGGATAACAAACAAACAAATAGCAATTTCCGGATGCTAGTTGTGTGCTTTTTGACTCATGACTTCAAAACTTTTGATGTAATTAGTTTTTTGTACTGCATGTTTGGCTTTTTATGGTAGTTTTGTCTTTGATCAGGACAACTCTTGTTATTTCAACCTTAATTTTTGGAACCTCCATCTCCCACTCTGTTTTAAAATACTTTTTCTGCCATTTTTAAAATTCAGAGGTCAAAAAGAAGAAAGCAAAAGATCCTAACTGTAACTGCTTATTCCTTTCCCTATCCACTCAAAGACTTTGCAAATGTTCAGCAAGATTTTAGATTACGTCCATACAGCTATTTTAAATGCAAGCCCAAGTAGTGTCAGGCATCACATCAAGTAATGGAGGAGGCCATCAAATTAAAGGCTACATAATAGCAACACAATGTCAGAAAATAAATGGCCTTATATTAAAATGTATAAAGTAATATGAACAGTCGATGACAATAAATAAGCCAAGTCACAACACACCCCACCTCGTCGTCCTTAACGTGAGTGTGTAATGATCACTCGTCACACTTGTGGACATGCGGCTCGCTCCTCGCTAGCTCCTCTTCAGTACTCTGTATGTCATCTCTCTTTGATGATCCAGACCTGCTGTTTTCTCTGTCATCCCCTTTCAAAATTGTCAAAATTACAGAAAAGAACATTCCAGAACTATTAAAAAAAAAGACTGGGATATTCTAGAGCTGCCAATCCAGGTAGCTGGCCCCTCCCAGGCTCGAACTCAAGACTCAGCCTGTTCCTTTTACTCCTCAGGTCTCTACTGCTGCTATTAGAAGAGCTCAGAACTCGGTGCTCTACCACAGGTGGAGGCCCCAAGGACAATTTAAGAACAGGACTGAGGGTCTCATGTATAAAACCCTCCTTAGATTCCATACTACACTTATGCTTATACACTTAAAAACAGCATACACACACAAAAAGATACAAAAATCGGACTTATAAAAACCGTATGTATGCCCCATTTCACATCAAGTTCCTTTAAAGTTCTCAAATGAACTTAAAACGAAGTGGCTGTGCAGGCACTTTTAGATACTCCTCATCACCTCCCACCAGTATGGCTTAAAAAACGCCAATTTTGAATATTTCTGATCTAATCACCATATCAGTTTGTCCTGTCTGAGTAACGTCTTTACTTTCAAACCATTGGGGAGAAAAAAAGTTGAAATGTCAGTGAATGTGAACTTACAGTATTACCGACATTGGGCAAAGTTTTAGGAACAGCCAGGGAGGCCGGCTTCTAAAATGGATGCAGTATGTTACTGAAATAAGTCTCAAATAAAAGGCAATTCTTACCTCAGCGTTTAAGGCCACAGTTAATGTGAATATGCTGATCCATGATACTGGTGCACAACGATGCATCGGTAGAGCTCCTGTCTCACAGTAAGGACTCTGGAGGTCGTGTCCAGGGTGCTCCTGTGTCGAATTTATGTGGGGTTCCCCATAGTTTTGATTGGGTTTCCTCCGACAGTCCAAAGACATGCAAGTTAGGTGCACTGGCGATTCTAAATTGTCCCTAGTGTGTGCTTGGTGTGTGTGTGTGTCCTCTGCGGTGGACTGGCGTCCTGCCCGGGGTTTGTTCCCTGTACTGTGCCCTGTGTTGGCTGGGATTGGTTCCAGCAGACCGCCGTGACCCTGTAGTTAGGATATAGCGAGTTGGATAATGGATGGATGGATTTAACTTCAGAGACGTTATTAGAACTTGTTCTACATGCCTAAAAGATGCTCTTGTCGGCAAACAGATCATCAGTAGTCATTACGAGTGACTGAAACGGTAGTGCGTCTGGCTGTGGCTTAGGCCTGCCTGTATAAAGAGCTGTGTGTCGGTCTGGACAAATATCCATCACACGTCACACATAACCCTGTCGCAAAATATTTAAAAAAGAACAGAAAAATGACATCTATCTCTTTGATGAAGAAAATAAATAACAGAAAAAAGTCCAACCTCAGCTAAATACAGTGCACCTGCATGTTATGCAGAATGTACATTTTATAACTTCTTAAAATAAGAAATTGCCAATTTTTCCACAATAAATATATATAGACAAACTTAAAAACACTGTTTACTGTCAATTAAACATCATTAATGAGATTCATTGTGATGATGACTGAGTTATAAGCCGATTTAGACATTCTAGATAGATAGATAGATAGATAGATAGATAGATAGATAGATAGATAGATAGATAGATAGATAAGAAAGGCACTATATTATAGATAGATAGATAGATAGATAGATAGATAGATAGATAGATAGATAGATAGATAGATAGATAGATATGAAGGATACTATATAATAGATAGATAGATAGATAGATAGATAGATAGATAGATAGATAGATAGATAGAGATAGATAGATAGATAGATAGATAGATAGATAGATAGATATGAAGGGCACTATATAATAGATAGATAGATAGATAGATAGATAGATAGATAGATAGATAGATAGATAGATAGATAGATAGATAGATAGATAGATAGATACTTTATTAATCCCAAGGGAAAGCCGTTCTCTTGGAGTTGTGTGCTGAACTGGACTCCACATTACAGAGACCCTCACTCAGAAATCACACAATCCTTATTCTGTTATAGGTTTTGAACATCCAGGTTTAGAAAACAGGATGGACATCAGAATGTGGCTGACGCTTCATTGAAGCACACAATGAATCAAGATTTTCTGTTCACTTCATTGTCCTGTCTCCAGAAGCTGCTAAAATGCCAACAACAAGACATTTACAAATGACGCCAATTTCCACGCCTGTGTCATAACAGGCCTGCAGCTTAGAAAAAGGTGTCTGATTTTTTAATAAATAAACAATTAATTAGCCAGTTGGATCTCTGTGGGTGTGCGTGCTCATGCAGCTGCCGGGGGTTGGTGCAGTAATTGGGGCGAAACGCACCTGCACGTGAGGGTGTGGGGTATCTCAATTGTTTCATTGGCTTCCTGCGGTGCGTGATTGGGACGCTGCATCCACAGAGGCACATAAGGATGAGCCAGCATGAGAAAAGGAAAAACGAATCGAGAGAAATAAATGATGGAAGAAAGGAGGTTAAAGAAGTGGAGAGAAATAGGCAGGAAAATGGTAGAGAGAGGTATTGCAGGAACGAATGAATGAGAGCCCCTACAGGGGAGCATACGGTCGACCCTTGGGAGCTGAAGAAGTGATCGCTCCGGACAAGCGGTTTAGAGAGCCGGAGTGATGCGGTGTTGAAAGGGGCAACTCGCCACATAACTCCAGGAAGGCTGCAGGGGTTGGCGAGGCTCAGACTAAGAGCCCCATAGTGAGCGCCATGGCCTTTGGACAGCAGAGCCTTGGCTTCAGATGGGGAGCCCTGTTGTAGCCATGGACCTGTGGAAGGTTGGCAGGGCGTTTCAAAGTATCAGAGGGACGCACTGGGGACAAGATTTTAAATGACAGTTTTCTGCCTCGATTTTTAAAAGGATCTTTGAGGATATAATAAAAAAATCTTGAGAGACGAGACTTTTTATCGTGCAATGAAACGTGATCTTTTGAAAAGAGACACTTTTACGTCCCACGAGACAAGACTTTGGGCCAAGAGATTTAACCATGCCCGGGGCCGGAAATAAAAGAGAAAGAGTAGGTGACACGTCGTAAAGATTCAAAAACATTGGCGCGATACACATGCAGAGCAGGTTAGAGATAATAGAAGTACGAAAATTTGAAAGTCTGAAAAAATGATAGTAAAGATCGTATTAGCACAAACAAATGGAAATTATTACTCTGTGAAATAACAGAACAGTGAAAAGAGATTGAATATATTGTCCAGATTTACCTTTAAATTGGAGACTTGTAGATTGTCTAATTCATGTTTCTATCATGGAAAAATAGTGTTTCTTCCCAATGAAGAGGAGCACCCGCGAGAAATAAAAGTTTTGTTGTTTGCGAGAGGCAGAGACGTGAAGTTGCTGGTGAGCAAAGCGAGCAGGTTGTGAAGCCCCCCTGTTTGTTTGATTTTAACCACTACCATCACTTTATTTTATGGATCATTTATTTATTGGATGACTTGCTCTGCACTTTGCACTGGAGTACTTATACACCTTGCTTTGTGTTGTGTCCTCATCTGCTGGCTCATCCCTCGGGTACGTCATTGGTGACAGCGGGTTAAAGAGACTCCTGGGATGAAACCGGTATTGTGGAACTAACCTTCACCGTCACAATGCCACGTTCAGGTTTTATAAATCCTGACTTTTGTGTAAGAAATAGCTCACGTACATTTACGAGTGTAAGTAGGTTTTATACAGGAGCTGAAAGACTAACTGAGGACAATGTCATTAATACTTTTATAGAATCAAAACCCTAGTCCCCAAAGATGGTTATTAAAGATACAAAGCAAGATTCTCAATGACCTGGGGCCTCATGTATAACGCCGTGCGTAGAACTCGCACTATAACATGGCGTAAGCACAAAAGCCAAAATGTGCTTACGCACAGAAAATTCCAGATGCAGGAATCTGTGCGTACTCCAACTTCCACGTTCTTCCGCTACATAAATCCCGATCAGCGTGAAAAGTAACGCTCGTGCACGCACTTTATGTAACGCCCTAACTCCTCCCAAAATTACGCCTCTTTGAATATGCAAATGAATATAAATCGCCCTTAAGCTCAGCCTTCTGTGAAAAGACAATGGGAAAAGCACGGGGGAAAAATATAAGAATTTCACCGAATACCAAGTGGAGGCAAAGGAAAAACATACTATTTGTTCAAATAAACCGTGGTATAATCAACAAAAGGAAGTTGATCGAGTGACATAGCGTGTTGGAGAAACTTGAAAACTCACATCCACAAAATCGCACAGTGCGGAAATAAAAAGAAGTCACATATCAAAGTCGCGTGAAAAGGCGAGTTGTAGCCCACTGTCTGAGTGTCATATGAAAGCTTATTAGGGTACAGAGAAAAAAAGGCACACAGTGGGGAAAAAGCACGAAATGTCAACTTCAATCTCGACATTTTCACTTTAATCACGTAGTTTATTTTGTCATTAAAGTAGAACATTATAAACTTCATCTTAAAATCGTTTAATTAACCAGTTTCTCAAATCCCATCGTAATTAAAGTAGCACGTTAAATGCTTTGTTTTGTATTTGATCTTCTATGTGCTCTGTGTGTGTGAATCACTACTTGCTTTTTAAACCGGCTCTCTTCCTCCAGCTGGACACAGAATCCATTACATTCGTCATATTACAGCTCTCTGAATAACTAAAATACTGAGATGTATATGTGATATCACTTTCATGATGATAGGAGTTAAAGCACGTTATTAAACATGAGTTTCACGGCGCAGTGATTGTGTGCGACCTTCGGTGAAATAATTTATTGCAGCAGTACTCAGGGGCGGCTCTAGGCTTGCGGTGGCACTGGGCAGAGGAAGAACCGGTGGCTCCTTCGCCCGCCAATGTCAGTGAGGTAGCTTATGCACGGTGGATGGCCACGTCCATTGCAGACACTGCATAGCCGCCTCGTGCTCATGACACAAGCATTTAACTTTTGCCGAAATTTGTTGCTGCGTTTTTTGCTGTGTTGTTATTTTCTCTTTATATTTTATATTCAATATATATTGGCATAGCCGCCACTGCAGTCCTTGTTTTTCTTTCCCCAAGTAACCGATCGCCACACAATCAGCTCTGTAATAGACGTTAAGCCATCTGTAAGCTTAGCGCCGATTCTTCAAAACGTTTAAGGAACATTGAAATATCTTCGTACTACATGTTTAATTATTATATCCTTCACGACACTCCCAGTGAAGAATATAGATTACTTAAATGAAGTTAAAGTTTTATCTGTATAATTTAATAAACAGATTTTGCTGCATTTCACCTTAAAAATGATATCGTCATCATATGTAAATGTGCGCTTTATAAAGTGGCTCAGGTTGTGAGATATTATAACTGTAGTGCAAGTTTACAGTGGGGTGATTGTACTTATAAGTCCTAACAGTTCTACAAGGTGCAATTGATTGAGTGCATTTAAAGTTCTTGGGATGAAACTGTTTCTGAACCGCAAGGTCTGTACAGGAAAGGCTTTAAAACATTTTGCAGTGGCTGAGGTAGCGTGTCCTTAAAGCTGTATACCGATAATTCTCTTTCCGATCAGCTGCTGCTGTGATTCACACTCAGATACAGTGATATAAATACTCCGAGTCGTGCAGTGAGAGTAATATGGAAAAAGATGATTTGCTGTGGCAACCCTAACGGGAGGAGCTGAAAGAAGAAGGTGCAGTTAGAGTAACAACGCTAAAGCAGTTATGGTATTTGGAATACTATGGCTGTTCCCTGAACCATTATATTGTTACGAGTTAATTACAATCAGATGCATTACACTAATAAACAATATGCGGTTAGTTTCGGTGTATTTATAAAGCCGCGTCATGAAAATAATGAGTAATCACACAGGAACAGTAGCACTGCTTTGACGCTGGGTGCCGCCAGTCTGTAAAACCGAGCGGAGAACTTGCGTACGACAAGGCATGAGGTACCGTGGAAAAGTGCGTGGCTTTACGCCAAGTGTAGGTTTTATACATCGCGATTTGAACGTGGAAAAGTTCTTACGCAACGTTTCTGTGCGTACACACCGTTTATACATGAGGCCCCTGAAGTTCAAAGTAACTGCAAAGCAAGAAGTAAGTTCAGAGAGATCATCCAAAAACTGGGATGAGGAGTGTGACTATGGTTGAAAGAGCAACACGCCAATGACGCCACATGATGTCTTCTGGGACATACCCCCTGGGAACGAGTGCCCTGTTCTCTTGTCATTATCCAGTGGCGATGAAGAACAACACTGAGGTGCTGTCCCTGATGATGTCTTAGTATTTTAGATATTGGGTGAGATTTTGGATGGGGAACCGCAGAGGTTTTTCTCCACTAGAGTTTTGTCTTCTTCTTATTTGACCGTCTGACCCTTAGTATAATTAGTTTATTTGATTATTGTTTTAATTTTCAAAGCACCTTGAGTTACACTTTGTATTGGAAGGCCATATGTAAATAAAAGTTGTTATTTTGCATTGTAGCAACTGAAGCTCAAAATGGTGACGGCAGGTACAAAACAAGATGACGTCACGGGGCTTCCAAAACAAAGAAATAAAATAACTAATCCTTCCATCCACCCATTATCCAACCCGCTATATTCTAACTACAGGGTCACAGGGGTCTGCTGGAGCCAATCCCAGCCAACACAGGGCGCAAAGCAGGAAACAAACCCTGGGCAGGGCACCAGCCCACCGCAGGGCACACACTGGGGACAATTTAGGATCGCCAATGCCTCTAACCTGCATGTCTTTGGACTTTGGGAGGAAACCCACGCAGACACGGGGAGAACATGCAAACTCCACGCAGGGAGAACCCGGGAAGCGAACCCAGGTCTCCTAAATGCGAGGCAGCAACACTTCCCACTGCGCCACCATGCTGCCCATAACTAATCCTGAATTAAAATAAAAGTAGAATATGAAAGTGAAATGGAATTATACACTGTTCAAAAATTAAGGAAAAAATAAATCCCAGGGAAAAAGAAAATATAAGATTTGGAAAATATTCACAAAAATACACAGACGTAGCATTGGGTTGTGGCTCTATTTAAATTGTTGCAAAACAACACGACAGTGGGCTTCCTCCTCTCAGCCCGATTGATTCACTTCTGGATGAATGGATGCTGGTGTTCAGGACAGACACTAAATATAAGAGAGAATTAAAAAGTAAAGGCAACTTACCCTTTAATATCGTAACTGTGAGCAGATGGACATCACTTCTCCACATAGTCTCCCTGCAGGTCGGTACACTTCTTTTATTGTTCCACTAACTTCTTCATACTTTGGGAGAAGAAGCTTTACAGCTGCTCCCGAATCCAGGCCTCATCATCAGAGGTGAACCTGCGACTGTGTTGAGCCTCTTTAAGTGGACCATAGATGTGGCAGTGACATGGTGCTAGATCAGGAGTCTAAGAGGGATGTGGAAGATGTTTAAATCACTGCTCTACTACTGAGGCTGCTGCATGGAGATGTGTGTTGTCATGGAGCAGCAAGACTGTGTTTAAATGCATCGCTCTTCTTTTGCATCAAATTGTAAGTTTCAGTTTCTCTCAAAGCATAGCACAGTACATTGCACTGATCACTGGTCGTCCACCAGACTTGGAGCCTTCATGTCCGAAAAGAAGGTCATCATGATTTTCTTGGTGGAGGGCTGTTCTTTAAATTTCTTCTTTACTAGAGAAGACAGGTCTTTCCACTGCATGCGTTGTCTGGTGTTTCCTGCTCATAGTGATGGACCCATATCTCATCTCCAGTTGACAATCTGCTCCAAAACACTTGAAACTTCTTCACAACGTTTCAGGAATTGGGTTGCAACTTCCACATGCTGTTGCTTGTGCAGATCAGTAAGCTGTTTGGATGCTCATCTTGTCCAAACTTTATGGTACCCCAAGTCATCTTGCACTATGGCATTTGCAGATCCATAGCTGATATCCAATTGTGCAGCAACATTGGACAACGTAATCTGTCGGTCTTCTCTGATGAAGGCCTTCTCCATGTTGATGTGGGCTTGTGTGTGCGATGATGAATGTCCAGCTGAGCTCTGTCAGTTTCACTTGTTCTTCCCACTTTAAACCTTTCTACCCATTCGTAACACTTTTTGTTGAGTTACGCTGTTTTCAGTTTCATACTCGGCCAACAGACATCTCACTATGCCGGGCTGTTCAGCAATAGTGCAGTCCATGTTCATTTGACCTTGGCTTCAGTCTAGACTAACAGCAGGGCACTGCGCTGTGTGTGTTTGAAATACCCATAAGCCATTGTGAACGTGTTGTATGTGTCACCTTCTTGAAATTTTCAAATTGCCTTTATCTTTTGGTTTACTCTCCTAATAGTCTGATGAACTCGGGTTCATTCTGTTCTTCAGAAATTGCCTGCTTTGTGGAAACATTTTTGAAGCCAAACTGAACAGACTGGAAACACCAAGACAGGTCTGTTAGCACACAGAAGCCGGGTGGCTGTGTTAACAAAAGGATTCTCATGCATCCAGCACGGGATACGCGTGGGGTCTGCACACTCTCAGTGGGGTTTCCTCGGGACCCTCTGACTTGTCCTTCTTTATCACTGAAGATGATTTCTTTGGCTCATCAGTGTCTCCAAATTGTCTCCATGTGGGTGTCCTTATGAGTGGGTATCCTGTGTGTGATTGGCTCCTGCTTTATGCCAAGTGCTGCTGGGATGGGCTTCAAACTCCTCTGACCCTGAACTGGATTAAACAGGTTTGAGAATGTTGTCTGATCATCCACAGGCCTGATGAAAACCCTGCAGTTGCCTGACTCGGCTTGTGCTGCCACAGCCCATTTTTTATGAATGGACACTTGTTCAGGAAATGTTGCCCAGAAGCCAGCACTTGTTTGCCAGTCCTTCACAGAGATCTGACTTTCACAGCTTTATTTATTTATTTATTTATTTAATTTTTTTTTTTTTGCAGATTGGTGACAGCTTATATATCAGTCAAGCACCAAGCCTGTACTGAAATAGAAAATCTAATAGCAAAGCTGTCAGAAACGTGATTGTAGCGCGGTCATTATCTACACATTCCACTAAGCAAATTGCACAAACGGAAATGAAATAGCAGGCCTCTCATTGCCTTGCACAAATCTCATTGGCCTTTGGCTTTGCCTCACAGCCTATCTCTCCATGTGCGTGCAGCTTTGTCATCTGGCCTGTTCAGACGTCACCGTGCAGAGATGAAGCCCCCACTGAGTCCACACACATTCAGGCACTCAGTGTTACAAACTCATTCCCATGAGCTCATAAATCAAGCACTGAGTGGACGGCTCGCTTATGTAAGTAACTAACAAGGTCGAGCAAGTGCCTCATGGGGGCAATGATGGCCTCCTAATTGTGGCCCGGAACCTTCAGTGACTGATTGAACCTCTAAGTGGTGCAGCCGGGGACCCTGAGGAGACTATCGTATGGACCTCACTATATGTACAGTCATGTGCCCCAAAGTTCAGAGGCACTGATGTGTTGGCCCTCACCCTTCAGTGGCGGGGGCTTAAGAAAGTGGGCCACATGCTCTGTGGCTGATGGTTCAGTTCCCACCACTGATTCTCTGTGTGACCCCCTAAGTCATTTAATATGCTATCTGTTAGAACAGTAAAAGATATCTCTGTAATGAAAAGGCATCACTGGGTGGAGTTTCACTGTGGAAAGACACTGCAGGTCAGATGATGATGATGACGATCCCGTGCTGGTCTGGTCTTAGTTCATATTAACGGTAACAAGAACAACTTTTGGGTTTTGCATTGTTGCAGTGTGCCTCAGGGCTGTGGACTAGCAGCAGATCAAGACCAAGATGAAGTGCAGTCGTAGTGGGCTTCTTGGAGTCGGAGAAGGGGAACAAAGTTGCAAACTAACGTAGACCACCTCGTGAGCAGGTTTAGTATGGTGGGTAATGTTCCCCAATAAATTCCACATGCATAAGATAAACATTTATGAACATGAAAAACATAAATATTTAATTAAAACTTATGCAAAACATATTTTATTGTATTTATATTTGGACTGCAGTATAGCATGATACTGAAAAAGACAAACAATGCATAGAAATACAAATATGTCATGATATAAGTAATAGAAAAATATCTTGGTGTTGAATGAAAGCTTACCACCCGATATGTCGTAGTAATTTAAAAAATGTGAGTAACAGCAATCTTGGAAAACTGACATGCACTCCTGATTATCTTAAGAGAAAGAGACATGGCAGAAAAAAAGAAGAAGACAAGACAAGAGCAAATGGCAGAGGCTGATGACATGACGAAGAACACCATAATAGAAGGAGGAGGAGGAAAGAAGAAGAAGAGCAGCGCCATCTGCTGAACATCAAGTGCAGGATATAGAATACAACAGTGACAAAGATGGAGAAATGAGAACAGCCTGAGGTTTGCCTGTTTCATTAGTATAATATAATATTGAATACAAGAGCAAGAATCCATCCTGATTCACTCTGTTACTGATACTCTAATGAGGCATCATTCTGACCCCAGAATGCTGGTGACTTCAACCAGGGGACTATCAGCATCTACCATCTGTAGACACAACCAACTGGACTTGATGCCTTTAAATGTCAACCTGTGGTACATATGGCCAGATTTCTATCTATCTATCTACAGTATCTATCATATAGCACCTTTCATTTCTATCTATCTATCATATGGTGCCTTTCATTTTTATCTATCTATCTATCTCCTTCCTGTGTTGCTGTCGCTGTGCATGCTGGGTGGTTGTCTCGAGTGTAAACGAGTGGAACTGGTGGTGGACGCTGTGAGGTGAGTGTGGTGATTCTTTTCTTCTGATACTCTATTTTCTTATTTCTATCTTTTTAGATTCTATCTTGATTTGGTGTAAACTGCTAAACGTGTTTTTAACTGAGTGGCTTAGGCCATGGCAGCTGAAATGGCTGCGAATCTTGAGCATCTAAGCCACCGCCATGGAGTTAAACTTATATCGGAGGAGTTTGACCCGTAGGAGGTGGGGGTGTTGGCGGTCAGAGAGGTGGTCGGTTGTGAGAATATCAAGTCGGCTTTGCGAATGAGCGGGTCGATTGTTGTTTTCCTGAGCTCTGTTGATTTAGTTTTCATAGTGGTTGAGAAGGGGGTCGTTATTAATGGCTCCTTTGTACAGGTTTCCCCTTTAGCCATCCCGTCCCGTAGGGGGACAATTTCAAATGTGCCGCTCTTTCTGAAGAATGAAACTATAGCAAAAGAGTTGGAGCAGCATGGATGATTGGTTTTGAAAATTCGTTATATTCCATTAGGTTGTAAATCGCCTGATTTAAAACATGTCTTGTCATTTAGAAGACAAGTTGATATGGTTTTAAATAGAATGGACGATGAATTAAATGTGGCAATGAAGTTTAGAGTAGATGGGTTCGATTACGTGATTTTCGTCACTTCTAACGAAATGAAATGTTTTGGGTGCAGAGTCAAGCACATTTAATTAAACAGTGTCCTGAGAAACAACATGGGAACAAGAAAAATGGCCATGCAGATACAGAAAAAGAGGGGCAGGAAGTGGAAGATCATCCAGTAGTGGCTGATGGCGTAGAGGCACTTGTAGAGGCGCGGGGTAATAAGAATGGAAATGCCAATAGATCTGAAGGGCAGGAGAATCAAATGCCTCCCAGAGATGAGCCGAAAGAAGGCGGTAGTGAGATTGTAGGTCAGACAGCGGCAGCAGCAGAGAGTGTGTGGGAGACATTGACATGGATGAGGGAGGC
Source organism: Polypterus senegalus (assembly GCF_016835505.1). Lineage (NCBI taxonomy): Eukaryota > Metazoa > Chordata > Cladistia > Polypteriformes > Polypteridae > Polypterus > Polypterus senegalus. Next base: position 270,020,266 of record NC_053155.1, read on the forward strand.
AGTAATGAGCCTGAGGAAAAGAGTGAATTTAAATGTCCTGCTCAAAAGAGGCAAGGAGAAAGAGAAGATCGGGCATGAAAGAAAATTGGTTTAAGTCAGGGCTCGGGGGTGATGGGAGAGGGTCCCACCTATGGTCCTTGTCAGGAGGATTTTCCTGTCTCCGGCGATGACGGTTCAACCACGGGGAGTGTCGGGGAAGGGAATGATGACAGCAATATCTCCAATGGGTCTGCAGCCTCGGAGCCCCCAGAGTTAAAAGCCCGGTTACAGCGCTCAGAGTATAAAGGAGTTTTTGGTGAACACCGCCAAGAAAAACAGGGTGGACATGGACAAATTTTTCCCAGACATTGACCTCTTTTTATCATTTGTCATTGGGTTGCGGTGAGACAAAGCAGCCTCCGCACCGCAATGTTTGACGTTTAAAGAGCTTGTGAGGCTCAAGAATTTAATTAGTAAACTGAGGAAACAGTCCAATCTAAACACCACCAGGAATCGATGGCATTCCAGTGGAGTCTTGTAAAGAGTTGGGATGTCATTGGCCTGGATTTGTTGGAAGTGTTCAGAAGGAGTTTTAAAACTGGTGTGTTACCTCAAAGCTGCCGTAGAGCTGTGATCACGCTGCTGCTGAAGAAGGGAGACTTGTGTCTCATTACGAACTGGCGGCCAGTGTCTCTCTTATATGCAGATTACAAAATTCTCTCCAAAGCCTTAGCTAATAGGATGGTTTAGGTTTTAGGGAGAGTGGTGCATCCTGATCAAAATTACTCCGTGGCTGGCAGGTCAATTTTTAATAACATTTTTTTAATTCGGGACATTTTGGCTGCTGCAAAACTGTTTGCTTTTCGGACTGGTTTTATTTTTTTGGACCAGGTAAAAAAATTTGATAGGGTCAGTCACTCATTTTTCTTTTTGGTTTGGGGAGTCTTTCATTAAATATATTCGGTTACTTTATAGTGACATTTCTGGTATCAAAAATGTCAATGGTGGCTTGTGCACACCTTTCAGTGTCAGAAGAGGAGTCAGACAGGGCTGCCCTTTGTCCAGAATGTTGTATGCTTTGGCTTTGGAGCCTTTCCTGGTGCACCTGAGAAAAGTGCTGACTGGTCTCTCCATCCCCAACTGCAACATGGACCCTGTGAAAGTCACTTCTTATGCAGATGATCTCACAATAATCATCACAGGCCAGAAGAATTTGGACAAACTAACGGAATGTCTGAGGAATTACAGTAAAGCGTCTTTGGCAAAAATTAATTGGGATAAAAGCAGTGCAGTGTTGGTTGGGAACTGGACAGGATGTGGTCCTCCTCGACTGGAAGGGGGTCTGCAGTGGACCACTGGGGGCTTCCTGTACTTGGGAGTCCATCTCGGAGATGACTACTACATCCAAAGGAACTGGGAGGATCTGTTGGATGAAGTTACGGCTCGGCTCGCTAAGTGGAAGTGGATCCTCCATCAGTCATCCTATAGAGGACGAATGCTGGTGAAATAATAACCTGGTGACCTCCAGCCTGTGGCACAAAGTATTTGTCTACAACCTCCACCTTTGCTTGTTCAACAGATACAGGAAGCGATTATTGATTTCTTTTGGAATTGTACCCATTGGCTACGGAAGAGCATTTTATTCTTGCCGTTGGATGAAGGTGGAGAAGGACTTATTGACATTAACAGCAGGATTGCTGCTTTCCACCTTCAGAGCATTCAGAAACTGCTGTACCCTGTTGAGCAGAGCAAGTGGATGAACTTGGCTTTACTTTTCTTAAAACAGGCCAGGCAAATGGGACTTGGTAAAAGTTTACTGCTGTGCCACTTTGATAAGATCAGGCCTTTATATGTGCCAGATTTTTATAAAAGCCTTCTAGCAGCGTGGCAACTGCTGTCTATAAAAAAAGTACTGTGATGACCTTTCCCTATTTTGGGTCCTTGAAAAAGCACTGCTGTATAATCCTGCTGTTGGCGCTGCCACAGGACTTTCTGAAAACTTTATTCATCATTTCATAATATATAGAATAACCACAATAAAGAACATCATTGACTGGGAAAATTACACTTGGAAAAGTGCACAAGTGGTAGCAGAGGAGACAGGGGTGCACTCAGTACGTCTAATGGAGAAGTGTCTGTGTCAGATAAAATCATCACTGGACAGGGAATCCATGACACTCCTGCACAGAATTTTCACCTCACGACTGCCGAGACGCCTTTTCCAACTCTTAATGTATCTCCGGCAGCTGAACTGAGGGATGGAGAGACCGATGTTGTTTTAGCCTTACGTTCTCTAGAGGCGTCATCTCTGCCTGCGGTGCCAGGGAAGCAGCTCTACAGGATATGCGTGAAGGTGAACCACCTGGAACAGCTGAGGACACAAAGACACGACACACCTTGGAGAGACAAGTTTGGAGCCCCTCAAGGACTGAGCCCCGCCTGGAGGTCGCTGTACAAGCCGCCATTGTCCAGTAGGGTGGGAGACCTGCAGTAGAGGTTGTTGCATGGGATACAAGCGGTGAACTCCTTCTTATCGATTATATGTCCGGGGGTTTCAGATTGCTGTCCTTTCTGTGGTCTGAGAGAAACTGTTTTTCATGCTTTTATGTACTGTGAGGGGCTCCAGACCTTTTTTAATATGAGAGAAAAAATGGTAGAAGGGCTGGGGGTCCTGAATAATGGCACGGTGTTTGTGTTTGGGGTGACAATTACAAGACAAACAAGAGAAATACTCTTCATTAATTTTATTATCGGGCAAGCAAAATTATCAATATGGAAGATTACTGGGAGTGGGATTCATAATGTTGTTTTCTGTCCTAGTGTGGATATAAACACAGGGAACTCCAGATTGTGTATTACATCTTACCTGAAGAAGGGGCCTGAGTTGCCTCGGAAGCTTGCATATCGTAATCTTTTTAGTTAGCCAATAAAAGGTGTCATTTTGCTTGGGTTTTCACTACATTCATAATGGCTAACACGGTACAACACCCTAGTACTATTTGGTTTAATAAAACACTTAAGAGTAAAACATGACAGACTGAAAATGATCCGTTTTAGGCTTCTAATCATTTCTATGATATCCTTGGAAAGGAAAAAATCTACAATATAAGAACCTAACATTGCAGACTAAGAAGACTTTACAATAAAATAAGGTCTGAGATTGGCAAGGATTGGTTTCTAATTAAATAACAGGGTTGGAACAAAAACCTTTTGCCACTGCAGCCCCCCAGGACCGACGCTGCCCGCCCCCGTCTACATGGACAGTAAACCAGGTGACCACTTCGCCCCCTTTGGTGAAAGTTGAGTTGGTGAAAGGGAGACTCCTAAAAGTGACGGTGAAACTTCAAGGCATTGTTGTCACTTTCATTAGCGTATACACACCAAATGAGGGTGAGGAGAGGCTCTACTTCTTTAACAAGTTAGGAGATATTTTATCCAAGTGTGACCATGAGGAAGTGGTGGTGTTAGGGAGGGGATTTTAATTATACACTTGACACCAGAATGGACAGAAACAATGGACTGGAACCGCACCCTTGCTCAGCACGAGCTTTGGGTAAAATAATTAAGGAATTTGGGCGAAAAATGGGGCCTGTCGGCAATACACGTGGGGGAGGACGAGTGGAAACACAATCTCAATGGCGAGACTTGATCATTTTTACAGTTTTAAGCACCTGTTAGGTTTATTTAAGGTGTGCTCAATCGTACCTACAGGCCTCTCCGATCACAGTATGGTGTGTTGTTCACTTCTTTTTAACACGTACAGCCCCCGTAGTCCGTACTGGCATTTTAACACTCTCCTTCTCAAAGAACAGGACTTCAAAGAGTTATTTGTTCATTTCTGGGGAGGCTGGAAGACTATGAAGAAGGAGTTCACCAGCTTACGACAGTGGTGGGAGGTTGGGAAGAGCCACATCAGGGCTTGTGTCAGCAGTATACCAGAAATGTCACCCAAGTATTTGGAAAACAAAATAACTGAATTTCAACAACTACTAGAGAAGGGTCCAAATGAGCAGCTTCAGGCAAGCCTGACAACTGCTAAACTGGGGTTGGCCCACCTGCTTGAGACAAGAGTTCAGGGGACGTTAGTGAGAGCCCACTTCCAGCGGTTGACCAAGATGGATGCACCAACACAATAATTTTTTGGGTTAGAGAAAAATTGCCTTTGATTTTTGGGTCGCTTAACTTGTTGGTGCATAAATTCTGAAAAAGTAAATATGAAGTATGGGCGGCACGGTGGCGCAGTGGTAGCGCTGCTGCCTCGCAGTTAGGAGACCCGGGTTCGCTTCCCGGGTCCTCCCCGCGTGGAGTTTGCATGTTCTCCCCGTGTCTGCGTGGGTTTCCTCCCACAGTCCAAAGACATGCAGGTTAGGTGGATCAGCGATTCTAAATTGGCCTTAGTGTGTGCTTGGTGTGTGGGGGTGTGTGTGTCCTGTGGTGGGTTGGCACCCTGCCCGGGATTGGTTCCTGCCTTGTGCCCTGGGATTGGCTCCAGCAGACCCCCGTGACCCTGCGTTCGGATTCAGCGGGTTGGAAAATGGATGGATAGATAAATAAGTTTAATGTAATAATAATGTAATGATGAAGTGGCATGGCGGTTCATCACAGCTCCAGACTCCAGGGTTCAAATCCCAGCCCGGTCACAGTCTTCACAGAAATTCCTATTCTCTTCGGGTCTAAGGGGGGTCTTCCTCAGAATTCTTATAGACATTTAGAAGAGGGGTCTTCAGTGAGAAGATGGATGTCCTTTGTTCTCATATTGCATTTTTACAGCTCTTAGGATTTTAAACTGCATGGTCTCCCTCACCCAAGCTGCTGGCAGTTTTCCTAGTTTCTTATTTTTATATATTATTGTTGACACATTTTAAAACTTTCACTGAGTGCTCACACAAGGAGGCAGGTGATGTGAAGTGCAGAGCAAAAAACGGAAATAGAAGCGAAGATCGAAAAGAAGAGAGCGGCGGGTATCTTGGCTGATCAGGGGACGCTGAGTCCCACAAGATAAGGAAACCACAGCTGCGTGCGGCCCCTTGTGTTTCACACAAGTGCTGCCATTTTAAGAAACTCAAGCCTCAGAGAGGAAAGGTCAGAGAAATTGTATGAGTGGCTCCTCCAGCATGGATGCCCACGCCCTTAGATACATAAGTAAGGCAGGCTGGTCTTGTTGCTCCATTAGAACAGGCAGCATGTCAGGCTCAGGTTTGGGTTCGGGTTCAAGTCTGCAGCACTTCAATGAACAGCTCTGTGAAGAGCAGCGGCAGCAGGGGCCTCTGAAACACAAAGGAGAAGCCATGGGAGACCACGGGGACCCTGCTGTCTGTGCAGGGAATGAGCGAATACCATGGGGATTGAATATCAGGCCACTGCATGTGCGACGGTGCTCAGGAGGGGTCCACAGGGGCCTCTCTTGAAAATGGCTGTCCGCTTACATCCTGCACACTGGAGTGAATTCATGGATGAGATTACATCACACGGAGAGAGTCTATCCGTCCATTTTAAAGTCAATGCAGGGTCAAATTAGACAGACCCCAGCCCTGGATCGGGACCCACTCATTAGGAAGTTCACTAAAAGCAATTGGGAAAAACTGTCCGTGTGCCCGCATCCTGTCTGTTCTCCCATTGTTCTCCCTTGTCTTGAGTGTTTTGCTTTAATAAAGCTGTGTTTTGGTCCACTTGAGTTTGTGTCACTTTTTCCTCTTGGTCATGGTGGCACATAAAGCAAAAACAGAAGAACTTTGGGAGAGAAAAAAAAACAGCAGATAAGAAAGGAAAAACCACAAAGGAAAAATTAAGAAAAGGAGGACATGTATGCTTTTCATTTTGGGAAAAACCTTTGAGCGGATTTTCAGTCAGGCAATGGCCAAGGCTGCCATCGGTCCACAGAGGTTCTGCTCTGGGCTTACAGTGCCCAGCACTGGCATTGGCGCCTTGTTTGCCTTTGCCTGGCCACCTCCCTGTTCTTGACAGGACATTTCTGCCATTACACAGGTTTTGGATTTCAGGACACGCTACCCGGCCTGTGCAGAGACTTTGAAGACTTTAAAGACTTTTATAATTCCTCATCTGTTTATCCAGATCAGATGAAAACCAGCCCTGGACAGGACAGCAGTCCATTATGGACCCCACTCCCCCCGGGTCAAGCTGAGACCCAGCCAGGCAGGGACTGGGAGTGAGAAGGCCTCTCAATCTCCGAGGCAGCAGTGATGCAATCTGCGAGCGGAAATTTAAAAGATGACGGTTATTAGTTTCTTATTACGAGAGTAATAATGACACCTTTTATTGGCTAACTAAAAAGATTACAATATGCAAGTTTTCGAGGCAACTCAGGCCCCTTCATCAGACAACATGTAATCGTGGGTCATCGATACATCAATATTACATACGTAATTATTATTATGACACTATAACATTTTTCCAGTCTGCATTATTCAGACAAGCTAAGTTATCACAACTTTTTTTTGCCATTCATCAAACTAATTGAGGTAAGTCACCAAAAACCAAAACTATAATTGAAATGGTCAGAACTGAACGGAGTGTGAAATGATATTTAATATTATAGTAATAAAAAACTATTTTAAAAATAGAACTGAAATAATCTTGTTCTGAACTCATGTGAAAGGGCAACTTGAACTAAATTAACCCCAATTTCCAGCATGTCAGCAGTCGTTATGAGTGGGTCGGCACCTCCACCATGGCAGCAGGAAATGAAGTTTCAAGTTTTTATTGCAATTACTAATGTGACAAGAAATGTAATTATTTATGGAGCAAACATTAAAAATAGAGTGGAATGCTGAATGATGGGACTGCAAATTAACTTCCTGGCTCATGTGAAACATTCAAGATCAAATTCTCTCTGTTCACCAGTCCTCCCATAATCAGACCACTGACTGGGGGCCAAAGCCATAGCTGCTTCATTGGGTCCCCGTGTTCATCACAGCGGTGTGGCGTGCAGTTATCTTCATTACAACACTCTTGACGAGAACAGGCCATTCAGCCCAACAAAGCTCGCCAGTCCTACCCACTTAATTCTTCTAAAAAAACATCAAGTCGAGTTTTGAAAGTCCCTAACGTCTTACTGTCTACCACACTACTTGATAGCTTATTCCAAGTGTCTATGGTTCTCTGGGTAAAGAAAAACTTCCTAATATCTGTGCAAAATTTCCCCTCTAATGTGCGGGCCATGCATCCAGTAACGAGCTCCTGAGTTCTGCCACCAGACAATTAACAAGGTGGGTTTCCCAAGAAAATGTGACTAGTTACACACAACAGTGCGTGAACCTGAAACAGCCTGGGCTCATTATGCTTCTACCATCCAAACTAGTGGGGGCACAGAGTGGCATAGGCTGCCTCGTGCCAGGCAGAAGATGGCTGCATTTTAGGCATGAAAACAGATTGAAACTGAACTAAAATATGTTGGATAAATCAATGGTGGAAAATTGGGTTGTGACCAATAATGGCTAACTGGTCACTTTAAACAAAAGAATAATATTTAAAGATGGATGTAAATGACTATATTAAATAGTTTTACATACTGAAGTCTAACATATTCATTCCATTTCCCTTTTAGTTCATTTCTCAAACAAACACTGCAGTCCCTGTCCTGGCAGTACTGAGTGCCAGTCCATAGCAGAACACGCCAGCTCAAACTGGAATAACTGAAAGATACCAAGTCTAGTGTTTGGAGTGTGAGAGGAAACCAGAAGACTCACAGAATATCGGAGGGGGTAGGATACATGGAAACTCACCCGAGTCCAAGCCTTGGAAGGCAGCTTATTTTGAATGACAGGATGGGTGCTCATCACACTTCTTGGGCTCCTCCTCTTTTTTTTCCATTGTTTTCATTGCCATGGTAACCGGCAGACACCTCATCCTTGATGGACTGACCCAGGTTTAGACTGTAGATAAGAGTGACAGGGCAGTGTGCCTTCAGTGGCTACCCATGATGCCCCACATACCTGAGATCAGTTACTAATTTGGTCCGAATGGAGTCACCGCATACACACACACATTAATGTGCTTGTTCAGGTTGATTCTCATCTCTAAACAGGCCCAGTGTGAGTGGCAGTGACTTTGCCATATGTGGGCATGTTAAATAAATGTAAAATATGCTGAGAAATACCAATATGCAAAAGAGAAATAGGCTGACCTAAGGATTCCACAGATGCAATTGTTTTCTAAAATGTTGATTTGTTTGAATCTTTTGCTGTTTTATATATCTGTAATATCTAGCATAGTGATAAATGTGTGATATAATGTCATTTTAGGAATAGGTTGGTGACTTAAATAAAGAAGTAGCTTCCTGAAAATAAGAAATTGCAACTCCCCAGTGTTTTAACAATGTGGCCACTGATAGGAACCTCTGCTAAGTGCTGTGGGCTATCTGTGACAGGGAGGTGGAGAGCTGGCCAGAGTGGACATGACGGAGACATTGCTTTAGTTTGTATGAGCTTCAAATTTCAAAGATGGGGGAATTTTTTATTATATGAGTACATCATCCCCAGGAAGAAAGCCTGGACTGAAATTCACAAGAAAATGTAGGACTCTGGAGGAGAAGGAGGTTTGAGAGGGCAGTTTACGACCTTATTACTGGTGGATCCTTTCTTTCTTGCTTGTCTGAAATTGGAGAGGTTGCTTACATGCAGATACAAAGCAGCTGAACTGCGTCATGCCAGAGCTATTTCATTAGTCAAGTTTGCTTTCCCACTCGTCCAAGAGGTGAGCCAAGAGCTACAGAGCCACAAAAAGTGGAGGCTTGCATACCGCAGGCTCTCTCTGTGCCATATCATCTCTCTGTGTCTCAGTTCATTCATGGAGAAGCCCATTCCATTCAAGGATCATGCTGGTCCACGAAAGATCAGTCAAAATACTAAGACGGGCAGCCACCTGGTAGCCTAATATACACGTTGTTTTAATATTATTTTGCCAACACTCACAAATGTACTCTGCTTGTATTTTGGGCATATTATCTATAGTACTTGAATATATGTGTAACTTTCTCTCCTGCCTGCTCAGTTACTCCATCTAATTCCACCTGGGATTACAGAAGTGTTGAGCTACAGTCACAGTCAGCCCTGACACTGTAATACAAGTATGGGATTTGAGGCATTCTGTTATGGTCTGCATAATAAAGAGTCTTAAAGGGAAAATATGGTCACCTTAGGATCCTACCACGACAAAACAATGTTCCAGCAGACCCTCCAGAATTGTACTTCCTGCAGGGGCAGGCAACGCAAGAGTGGAAGGAGAACTTGGAAAAGAACGTTAACAGAACAGACAGACAGAAGACAGACATAGCCAAATCCAGCAGACCAAAAGAGATGGGTGCCGAAACTGAAACACAAGCCAAAAGGTTAGTAGTTTAAGGACTACATTTCTGATGTACTTAGAAATTACCCCCAAACCAAGGACAGTAGCAAAACCGACTTGCCATCATACTTGATGATCTCAATCAGAACAACTTCCTGTATCTGCTCCTTAGTAATGAGTAGTTCACAGTGATGGTGCTCAGCCCAGAACAAAGACGGCATCACGGCAGGATAATAACCAACAAACAATTAAATATTACAGAGAGATAGGCTGGGAGCATGCACTGAAACAGCACGTTGATGAACCCACCACACGACGAACCACCTCAGGATCCCAGATTAGGAGCCGAGCGCAGCCGTGCAATGGGTGACACCTCAGCACCACACGAGTTCAGATGGAATAGGACACTGTGAGGTTTTTTTTGACAATAGCTAGAGTGCCAATCCTGTCACCAACCTCGAGTTTTCCCTGCAAGATGGAGGAGCTGCTTGGAAGGTCAGTATGCAGGTTAACGTCATGCCCAGGACGGAGCCATTACAGGTTAAGGGTCTTGCTCAAGGCTTGACACATAATGTGTTAATAAAACAAAGATAGGATAAGAGCCTTCACAGTACGGAGATTGTATGAAGATTTAAGGCTTGAATTCAAATATTTTTTGCAAGGAGAAACAATTTATGAACAGCCCTCTGTTATACTTCAAGAACTTCTCGATTTTCGCCCGATCCTTCCTTTAACAGAAAAAGCCCATCTTTGTGCCCCTCCATTCCCTCCCACACGCCTCTTTCTTGGGCTGATGGTTGTGGCAAAGGATGGTGCTTTACCAGCGCTTAACCCGAGACAGACAGACGCAGGAGGCACACTGATAAAACACAAATGGTTTTATTTTCTTCACCTCATGGGAAACGCCTTCCCAATACACAAAACACTGCACAATACTCTTCCTTCTCTATTTTCTTTCTCCTCCATTCCTCCTGGCAAGCTTAGTCCCTCTTCTCCTGACTCTGACTCCCGGAGTGGTGTCTGCTGGTCCCTCATATAGGTCAAGTGCTCAAGGTGCTCGTGGGCCAACTTCCGGCAGGACTTCCAGGTGTGGCGTAAGAACCGCCAACATGAGCTCAGGAATAGTTGCAGCACCCCCTCCCCTAGCAGTGCCCCCTGGATCCCAGCAGGGCTGTAACAAACTCCAATTCCCATGAAACCCTGCAGGAGTCCAAGGTACCACTGCCATCTAGGGGGGCTGCCATCTAGAGCTCCAGGGTAGGCGATGCTCTGTTCTCACTTTCTCCCCCGGCCCTTCCAAGGCAGGGGCTTCCCAGCCGGGCAAGTGACCCAACTATCTATGACATGGTACACATTAGAAATAAAGATGCGGCACCCTTTTCTAAGTCTGACCTCTTGCCAACTGTGCCAGCTATAGTCTGTTTTTTATTGCTGCCCCTCTAACCCAAGTGTAGTGACGAGGCCCACCCTGTTGTTTTAACCTATAACCCCTTCACACCACCCCACCATTGTAGAGTCAATGGCTTTCTATATTAACACACAAAGGTTTGTTTCTGAACTGGCATGACAGTGGTCACTGCTGCTGCTCGCAGACCCCGTGCCCAGGGCACAAACTCCAGACTTTGCCATTCTCCACGTGTCAGTGTGGGTTTTCTTCCAGGTACTCCTCTTTTTCTCCCTCATCCACACACACATCCTGGGTGGTTTAACTGGCCACTCTGCCTTGACCACGAGTATGAGTTTGTGCGTGATGTGTGAGTGGGCCCAGGGTTGTGTCCTAACAGGGTAGTCCTCGGCCCCCCCACAGCCCCTAAATGGACTAGGCTGATTGAGAATGCACATAAGTATACATTTCAAATCACTGAGGCTGTCCCACGTTGTTTATCCCACACGTCTCCCCCCTTGATTTGTGTTCAAACCCCAACACCAGTGACACTAATAATAAATGAGAGAAACCATCATGGCGGACCCATTTTACAGGTGTGCTGCACTGAATGCTTCTTTTTCTCTCATGAAAAATTCAGAGCAACGTTTACCGACTTATGGAGATTTGGCAGAGCAACGTTTACCGACTTATGGAGATTTGGCAAAGCTGTCGTTTTTCACCGTTTGGACAGAATTCTGCTGAGGCCTTCACATGAATATTTAAGTGCTTCCTACACTCCAAATCACGTTTAATCCAGCCAGCGCACTCCGGTAATACTGTAGGCTTTAGAGTCAAGTCTGTCAGCTGCACGGGCACCATGCCCAGCGCCTTAGAGTGCCAGCTAAAGAAGCAATGGGGCACACCCAAGAAGAGCGCAGTCTTTTTAAATAACATCACATGCTGCCTTCTAATGACATCCCAGAGCCTTGAACAGGCAGGCAGTGTGGCCGAGTGGCTGATAGCGGACCACACGGTGGAATGCCCATCAACAGCTCATCTTCACACAGTTCTAAAAAAACGATACTTTAAACAGCAGTGATCACAACATGGCTAAATCTGAAATCAACTCTGAAAACATATAAATGTACAACAAAGCAAAGACCTCTAATCTATAGGAAGGTGACTTTATGGGGATCACAAATTAAAAATTAGAAACTATAAATGATAGATGGTGTCCCGATTCAGCCTCAAAATAAATATACCCCAAAAACGAATAAAATAAAAAGACTAAAGATGAGGCCAATATGCATAAATAAGGACATCTGCATGTGGCACTCCATTAAAATATTTTTGAAAGCAGCTCCAGGAAAAAAAATAAAAGAGAAAATTCAACAATGCACAAGTAGAAATGCAAATGCAAATAAACTAAATAAATGTTTTTTCCGAGTACTTGAAGAAGAAGAAATAAGTGGAATGTCTCATGCAGAAGTAAAAACAAGCTCTGAGTTTACTGATTTTAAAATGAGAGTCAGACGTGTTTCTGGCCCTCGGTATATTAAGATTTACAAAACCCTAACCCTAACCCTAATTTGTTTTTGTGTAAATATGTATTATCTAAGTGCCTTACCTTAACCTTTCTTGTTTCTATTTGTCTGTTTTATTTCATTCTGTCTGTTATTAGATGCAACTGAGAAGGCAAATTTCATGTTTTCTTGTGTAAGAAAGATGAAGTTTTACCCATTGTACCGAAAGAAATGAAAAATGTTACTTATGAACGTTTATTACGCCGATTTGTTAGTGAACTGATGAGGATTTGTAAGGCAGCCAGGAGACAGATGTTAAAAACAGAAAAAGGGTCAAAACCAAAAGATCAAAAATACACGCATCAAAGCCAAATTGAAAAAATGAAACCAAAGTCATCGTCTAAAATAAAGGAAGCAAAAGTCAAAAGCAGAAGAGCATTAAAGATCATAACCTTAAAATAGATTTGATATTTGCAGCTCAGATGTGGAAGTGATATCACAATGAGGTCATGACCTCCAAAGACACGCCCCTAACAACGAGGGCAGCTGCCCTAACAATGAGAGTCCCAAAATGGCGGCAATCAGAAAAACAAAATGGCAGCCAAAACTCATCAGCAGAATTAACAAAATTGAAAGCAAACAGAGAACTCACGAATAAACATCAGAATCGTATTCTATGACTGCCAAATAAGTGCCAGTTTTCAAAAATTGTTCCAAAAAAGAAAGTAAAAAATATAAACTTAATTCGTAACACTATCTCATACCCGAGGCCTGGAAAGTTGCAAATGTGGCTCCATTCTTCATGAAGGTGGACAAAAGAGATCCCTATTATTACAAGAAAGTGAATCTTACTTCTGTGTCATGTAAAATTAAGGAAATGATAATAAGAGATAAGTTAGAAAAGCAATGTATTAAAATTATATACCTAACAGCAGCCAACCTGAGTTTGTTAGAGAAAGATGCTGCCAAGCAAATGTTTTAGACTACCGGAGTAGCTGACTAAAGCAATGCGTATGACATCATGTAATTCAACTTTCAAAAAGTCTTTGATACACCAAAGGTTAGTTCTGAAACAAAACAGATCAAGCATTTGGAAAATGCAGTTTATTATAGAAAAATGCAAAAAGCTACCCATAGGCGAACCGAACATTAATCATAAATACAAGATAAAAGGCACTGGCTTACAGGAAGTGACCTCTACAAAGGATTTAGGGGCTTATGTTGACACAACATTCTCATTGTCTACATAATGATCAGAAACAATAAAAAGGCAAAAAAGATAAGTTATATTTCTAAATCGTGTTGAATATAAATCGAGGGGCGTTATTTTCAAACTATATAATGCACTAGTAAGACCACATCTGGAGTGTATTGTGTGCAGTTCCAGTCACCACAGTACTAAAAAGACACATCAGAGGCTGTGCAGAGGAGAACAACCAAGTTCAGAGAATGAAGCCTGTTTAGTATCAAACAGAGGACACTGACTGGGGACCTAATCCTGGTCTTCAAAATCCTCAAAGGCATTGATAAAACAGAACGAGTAAAATTATTTCAACCAACCGGTGAATGACGTACTCAAGGACACCAATGGACATTAAGAGGAAGGACATTTAGGACTGCAACCAGGACTCTTTACACAAAGAGTTGTGGGAATGGGCAACAAGCTACTGAGACATACTTTAGAAATGATGACAACCTTTAAGAAGTATCTGGATGAGATATTGGGACAGCGTAGCGATTAGCTAAACAACAAAGCTTGATGGGCTGAACGGCCTCCTCTTGTTTGTTAGTCTTTCAATGCTCTTGCATAGCCAGCTTAATACATGAACTAACTCACCTCAGGGGGCAACAGTGTGGCTAAATTGAAATCAATACAAAAAAGAGAGTGAGCACTCAAACTTGACCAATTGTAGCCCTCAATCTGTGTTGTCAAGCAGGCTGTCCAGTCACTTGCCCATTTCCTTGGGGAGAATCCAGTCATTCAGAGAGCAGCAGAGTGCACAGGTCACACAACAAGAGGAGGCCTCCAAGCCATGAGTCCTCGAGCCTCGAATCTGACAAGAAATCACTTGAGGTCCCGCCTGCCTCCATTCGACATCCACACACAGAGAGGCCAACGCCTGTTATGTTTCAGCCAGGATTCCCCACTGCTTATACTGAAATTCCTTTTTAATGCCTTTTTTCATTGATCTTTACATCTGTAAGTACAGTGGAACCTCGGTTTGCAAGCATAATTCGTTCTGGAAACGTGCTCGCAGTCCAAAGCACTCGTATATCAAAGTGAATTTCCCCATAAGAAATAATGGAAACTCAGATGATTCGTTCCACAACCCAAAACTATTCACATAAAAATGATTAATGCAAAATATAAAGTAAAAATACATAAAACAAATTAACCTGCTCTTTACCTTTAAAAAGAATCATGGCTGGTGTGAGTGAGTTTCTAAACTCTTGTGGGATTCCACCCAACGGGACGACACGCGGAAGAGCGTCCCAAATCAAGCACAGTCTCCCAGTGCTGTAACAGTTTGCCGTATAAGCGCATCCAAAAAGATTGCAGACATGCTATAAGGGCCTGCCATCGATGGGTGATACAAGGAACATTAAAGATCCCACTACAATAAATAACAGCACTGTTGCTGTTTCAAGCTGGTGTTGTTAAAGTACTGAGACTCAGCTTCGTGTTTTGGGGCGCAAGATGGGCACTCGCACTTCACAGCACACACACACAGTCACAATGCTGTAGTAAATAGTATACGCTTGTACGGATGTTGACTATATGAGTGAGGCACACAGACTCAGACGGAGAATAGGAGACGATTGCCCTCAAGAGAAGAGAGAGAGACACGTGAGATGAATGAGCGAGATAAGGAGAGAGAGACGCGAGCAAGAGATAAGGAGCGAGAGAGAGAAGAACCATCAGCTCACATGACGCTCAGCAGACAAAGTGTATCCATACTACTCGTATTGCAAGACATCGCTTGTTTATCATTTCAAAATTTATTAAAAAATTTAGCTCGTCTTGCAAAACACTCGTAAACCAAGTTACTCGTAAATCGAGATTTCACTGCATTATCATTTACTCAAATATGTTATTTATGTGAACAGTATTCTTTGTATAATTCTATATTTTTGTCAGGTTTATGTATTTATTACGTTTTATGTGTGCATTTGTTTTCCCAGGTTCTTTGTATTTTGTGGGTGGATCCCCAAGAGGCGGGGCTGCCTGTCCATCTCCCTCTAGGGACCGCCTTCAAACCTTTAGAGGTTGAGGAGACAGGCAGGTAAATGCAGTGCATCTTATATGTGCTTGGTGTTGATCAGTTTGCTTGTGTCTTGCTCATTGTTATTATTACTGAATCACTAGATTATTCATCTTTTTGCTCTGGTTTTCGACCATTCTGTGTGGAATGTGTACTGGGACTCTGTTTGTGAATGAATTGCTCTTTTTTAGGCAGCTCCCTTTTGTGCCTTTCTGCTCTTTGAGCTTTCTTTTGATATACAAAACAATTTTGAAATAAATCTTTTATTTATAAAGATTCCTCATTTGTCCTTTTTGTCTTGTAGCCAAGGGTTTATGGTCATCCTTTCTCTTTTTAGGCATTTTTAATATAATTAGGACGTTTAAGAATATGTTTTTGAACTTTGACTTACAAGTGCACCTTGGCTCCATTGTAGGCCTAAGCCAGCCAGGCTTGGCAAATCTGAGGATGCCGTTGTGTGCACCCCCTCTAGGTAGACTAGTGAGGATCCCACTAGGATGGAGGTCTCATAACACTTTAGCCATTTTGAGTGAGTGAATCACTGTAATGCAAAACCCAGGCCTGTGATCCAGTGAGCAGCAGGCACTATCGGAGAACTTTGTTGGCCCAATGGGTTTCTAACCTCAAGGATGTCTCTTGAGTTACGCCAGAATGTTTCCCTCTCCCTACCTTTCTTTGATATACTTGCTCATCTCCTATACAAATACAAGTCACAGCACCATCCACCCCAACCACCCAGACCTTCTCCCCCACCTTCTCCACAAGCAGTTGTCCTTTAGCACAAATGGAGATATGGCTCCTTACTGAATTGGAGGGACCACATTTGTGGTCAGCCTTCCTGTATCAGGAGGTGAAATGTTGAGAAGCGGGACGCTGTGTGGTATCTCAATAGGGACTCAGACCCTTAATAAACTTCAGTACTGTGATTCTTTATGAAGCCAACAGTTTTCAGTTCCAGGGTTCCCACCTGCCAAATGAAGTGATGACACTACACATTATTTTCAAGGCTTGCGAGTTGACTGGAAGACCAGACCATTAAAGTAGGCCTTTCAAGTCACATGTTGTGCGCTGTCCAGAGGGAATGGTCAGATACCAGTGATGTGATCAAGTGTCCAGGAGCAACACCCACAGCATGAGAGAGCCATCTAAATCCTGGGAAGCAGTGGTCTGAAGCAGGGCACCAGTCATCCTACATTCTCAAGATGATGTGTCCACCTTTGCTAACATATGACCATAAGAAATTTGACAAATGAGAGGAGACCATTTAGCGCATCAAGCTCGTTTGTTTAGCGAATAGATACTGTAATGGACTATGGACCTTTGAAAATGTGTTTAATTTTTGGGCCTACTTAATCCAATTTTGGGCCACAGCTGGTCCACCTCCAAAGGGGCAGAATGATTTTAGAGTAAAGGGATTGGAAGAAGAAGGCAAGGTCAAAGAGAAGCCAAAGTCGTAACCGAAAATCAAACCACACAATCGTCACATTTAGAACAGTAAGCAGAAACACCCAAATGCCCGAAGGAAAGTTTAGCAACAAGAAAGAATTTCGAACAGCAAGAAAATACACTAATAGCATTGTTATCCAATACTGACATAGTCTGTGTAGTATATTGTAAGTCTGGACTTTTGGGGATTCCATAGTGATAAGGAATTCTGGGTATTGGGGAGCTATTAGGAAGTAGATAATAATAATAAGGCTGTGTAACGTGTACTCTGAAACGATCTTAGTAATAGGACCTGTTAAGGTTTACTACTTTAAATCTGTCTCCGTCTTCTTCCTTTTTGTTGGTACAATATTATTGCCCATAGGTATAGGTAGTCTGAAAACTGAAAGTTCGAGCCATTAAATAGTTGCGATGATGACGTCAAGCACTTCAGAGGGTTTTTGGGTGATTTGCCATTGCAACAGCTGATCCGACTTCGACAAAATAGCAGCACTAACATGGAAAACCAAAATGGAGTCACAGGAAGACATGTCTCAAGACGCATGCTAGGAAAAAATTAACATAAGAATTAGATGCCTTGGGTAAGAAAACCCCAGAAGAGATTGTTAAAGACAAGATTATTAAATTCCATTCTGGATTTCTCATAAAAAATGAAATTCAAACTCACATCACAACAATGGGAGACCAAAAACTAGGACTGGAAACGCACCGTGGAGGAGGTGCCTGAACACTGCAGATCACACTTAACACACACTGTGGCCAGGTCAGAGTCACCAGTACACTTAATGTCTTTCGGATATGTGAGGAGGAAAACTTACACGGACACAGGAAGAAATGCAAATGCTAACACGCGCAATTCCTGGGCTGGGATTCGCACCCAATCTCCTAAAGCAGCGCTAATCACTGCACTGAGAGGCGGCCTTAGGGGTGTGCGGGCCTAGGGCTGACCAACCCCACGCGGGGCCGGTAACGTCAAACGCTGATACCGGTATGTGTGGACTGTATAAACCAGCACGCGAATTTAATCCAAATCATTTTAACATACACCGGATTTCCTCATTACAGTATTCAGCTGAATGTTTGCAAGGTAACATGCAGACTTTATCAAAATATAAAGATATAATCTATTAAAAAAATGCAATTCATAATTCATGACAATACCACGACAGTGTGAAATGCGATGCGGTGAAATTAGAAAAGTACCCAAATTACACGTATACTCTGAGTCTCGATATGCAGGATGTCATCGTCATAACTCATGTTGATGTCATGTCGGTGTTTTTGTGCATTAATATTTGGACTATGGGATGTTTCCAAAGACATACATGTACAGAAGTTGACCTTGAAGAGGGATTTTAAAAGGGTTCCTCTTAGAAGTATTTCAAATATATATATATATATATATATATACATATACTGGAGAATATAACTTGACAAATCTGCTTGAACGGGACATGGGGGGCCTGGGGGGATCGCTCCACTTGCCACCCCTAAATGTTGCTCTTGACTGCACTCCTGTGCTGTTCTCTTTAAAAGCAATATTGAAGTGAGGTCATTGGTTCAGTTGAAGTTTTCCCTGAGTAAGGAAGTCATCTCAGACACCATAGTTAGGCCCGGGGCAGCAGCCAAGTGCAGCCTTAAATCTGAAGCTTCCAATACAATTGGTGAAGTTCCACTCAGAGCTCATCCATCTATCGATCATCTAAAGTCAGTTGTATTGGGCAGTAAAAAAAATGTCACCTCAGTGACTGGATGGCACAAATCCAGGTTGAGCGCTTTGGACTACCACCCAAAACTACGTGAGGAGATAAGTGATGGCTCGGTGAGACTTCCTTCATTTCCCAGCACTTCTCGAGATTTGCTCTTTGCCCGTGCAATCCGCTCTGTCACGGTTCACTTCAGCACTCCAGGCTCGCGTGACAGTCGTCTAGTCATTTAATGGAGTCACTGAACGCGTTTCTTTAGAGTCACTTTGTAAAAATAACCTCATTAATTAGCTGTTCCGGTGCTTTAGAACATAAAGTACAAACAATGAAGCCGCTCATGACTGCCACTTTTCCCCTCATTCATGGCCGTCTGGTTTTTATTCCTCGCTCTACAGATGTTTCCAGTATGTGCAGCCGGCTGCCACTAAACATGGAAGGGAGGGCAGATGCCACCTCACAATAAAGCTTTGGGATGATCTGGCATTTTTTACTGACAGTTCATTTGATTTTTTTCTTCCACTGATGTTACTCATCAACGTTGCCTGTTTGCCCAAAGTAACTTGCTTTGAAGAGCTTCAGCTCACACTCCAGAAGACTTGGCTCCTTTAATGAATTTATATGTGAATTATTACAGAATAATTGGGAATCTCTACATGGGCAGTAAGGGGGTCTGGGGATGAAAAATGCTAACCACTGGGCCAAATAAAGAAAGAATAATTAGACGGACATCCACAAACCACAAATGTCATCATAATGTATGGCACAACATTCTCAAATTCGCTTAATCCACTTTTGGGGCACAGGGAACTGGAGCCGATTCTGCAGCATCGAACACAAAGCAGGATAAAGCCCATCCAGTACAGCATGGGCACCTCTCCCAGCCATAGTGGCATTGCAGGACCTCGACTCAGAGAGCAGGGCACACTTACCGACTTGCTGGTGTTTGGAGGCCTAGGCGGAGGGGATGGTTAATAAAACACTCAATTGGATGTACAACTTTAATAAAACAGATTCAGAATAATTCATAAAATTAATGAAAGAAATCACCAGGCCAAAACAGTACCCAACATCCCGCTGTCTGACTTGGCAGTCTGTACCCCAGAGGCATGTTGGGCCCTTAAATAGGCCTCAGGCAAGGCTGTGTCAGGGGGCCCTGCCTCCTTAGGCTCAATGGGCAAACTGATCAAGGGGCAAGCAGGAAAACATGATAGACAATTGCAAAGCAAATTAAAAAAATAATAAAGGCAAAACCAAATATTTAATATAAGAAGCTAACAAAAACTTTTAACAAAGAAGAATGTCCGAAAAACATTTTAAAATAACCTCATAAACAAACTAAAATGAAGAAACTGGAGACTAGAGAAGGGGATGACAGCGTGAACGGGTAGGCTTGGCGGGCCCTCAGGACTTTGCTGTTTGGGAGGCTCAGCTCTTCAGGTGACCTGTGGGACCACTAGGTTTGTTTAGAGTCCCTGTACGAGTTTCTGTGCTTTTACATTCATTTTGTTTGTTTTTTTGGTGTTGGGGGTCAATTTAATTCTAGTGTCTAAATTTCTTTGTTCCTTTTCATTTTAATTATTAATTATTTTTGGTCTGTTCACCTGACATTTTGTAAATTCGTGGTCACAGCTGTTTGGTTTCCCATTGTTATGGCAAATGCTGTGGAAGAATAAGTTTAGGGTTACATAGTATTCATCTTTAAGAAATAGCATAAAGGGTTAATAAATGTCAGAAACGAGATAAAGATCAAGTGAATAACAAAATGTACACTGAAATATAAGAATTGGTTTAGGAAAAATACTGAGATGGTCAAGTAAATAAAGTATGTGCCAGAAGAAAGGTTGATGTAATATACAAAATGTACTGAAGGGTGACTAAGAAATCAGCAGATGTACTATTAACAACAAGAATGGACATTTGTTATATGGACAGAAAGTTCAAGGGTGGTGGCGCAACTCAAAGGTGTAAGAAGAACCGGAACATAAAATAATAGACTTTAATCTCATATATACTGTATATATTTCTCTTCTGGTTCATCCTGCTTCTACTTCAAAACCAGTCCCGTCCACACGCAGCCGACACAGCATTTCTCGATTCCTATTCGTCCTCTTCCAAACCCTTCCCCACGCTGCCTGTGGCCTCCCATACACCTTGCTATTTTCATTATACTGCAACAGTTTTTTCCTAAGTCTTTGTTATAAAATGAACGACAGTATCTTCTCTGTCGACGGGTTTTTGTACAGTGTCATGTCTATTCCGGGATCTGGCAACTGCCTGTTCCTATCAGTGGGTTATTTCTTGACACAAACGGTTCACGAAGGCAATGCACCATTTTCCGTTCCTATTCTTACACTGCCGTATGCTATGGTGGGCGTCGGCTATCTAGTGTTATATAAATCATTTGGGTGTAAGTCAATGAACCAACCAGAGTAAAATGTATGCATTGATCGAGACTGTATGTAAATTCAGGAGTTTATAAAATGAACCTCTATCCTTCATTTCTCTGACCAGTCTGATCATCCTGACCGTGCTATAACAGACTGTTTTTGAAGAATGCTCCCTCCAAGGCATTTTGCTGAGGAGTTATTAAAAGATACAATGAACAGCTCTTCTCCTGCCTGATAACTGCTTTGTCCTGTTAGGGGATGTTTCTTTAATAAGATGTTAAATTTTGACCACAATGCACTGGTAGTTAGGGGCGTGTTCTCAGAGGTCATATGCATTAGGATAAAAGGTCACCAATGAAAACCCTTCCTCGTCGGAGCCGAGGATTCCACACCCAAATCTCTTATTGCTTTCTGTCTTGGATTCCTTTGCTCTTGTTTCTCGACCATGAATTTCTTTTTTGGCTCGTTATTTTTGATCTCTCAGTTTTCACTCCTTTTTCTGGCTTTGTTCTTCTGCTGGCTCCCTCACAAACTTTGTCTGTTCACAAACATAATGGAGGAGACACAGCTACGAACTTCTGTTCCTCTTCCGGCCCTAGCTTAGAAGGAGAGCCCACTGAAGATCAGTGGCAACTCTTCTGGAAGCCCCCCCCTTCGGTTCACCCAACGACACGAGCGGAAGTTGTCGTTCACTCCTCAGGACAGCAACTGTTGGAGCCACCCACCCATAGTCATTGACGACCAGCGAACGACTGCATCATTTCTGCTACATTTACTTTTGTGTTAAAGCGATTCTGCTTGCTGTTAAAGTTGGACCTTACTGGGGACCCCAGCACTTCATCCTGCCCTGTCTCATTTGTCCTCACATATTTCAGCAGATCTCCATGTTCTCTTCACCCGGCCTTTGGATTTTATTTGGTCCTTTTGGTCTCTTGGGTCTTTTTTGGGTTCAGGGCTGACATCTAAGTGAATATGAGCTGCTCTCCACCCACCACCTCCCACCATCAGGCCTAATTTTTAGAGACTCACAGCACAGGCTCACTCGATTTAGATTTTTGTGGTTTTTTTTTTTGCTTTATTGCCCAATAATTGCTCTATAATCAGTCAACCGCGTCAGCAGTGAAACATTTAGAATCACCAGAGCAACAGAAGTCTGATACGGCAGGGAGGAAAGCTGCTGGAACTTTCATAAATATGCAAGGTGAAGAGAATTGTACAGGCGGGTGGTCTGTCGAGCAGTGAAGCGAGGGGGCCGACGTGCGTATGGAGTCACATTTCATCAGACCTGACAGATTTGAAATTATAAGCAGGAGCAGAGAAAGTGTTCCTCGGGTGTCACACTCAGGTGTGGGATGGCGTGGGAATTCAGGAGACTCTCTGGATCTGCGGGAACTTCAGCTGCGCTTAGAAGACACAGGAATGGAAATTCAAAATGAAATGGATGTGTGGAAGGCCGGCTAGTGGCAGACGCGTACGTAAGAGTCTTATTATACTGCGTACATGTGGCAATAAACGTGAAATGGAAATTGCAGATTTGAAATGATAAAACTGCTGTGTTTTTTTTTTAATTACTATATTCTCATTTGGGCAATAATAGGAACGGAAGATTAGCAGAAGGAACATAGTAGCCATTTGGGATGAATAAATCTCTAAACAATGGTGTCCAGAATGTTCAACTGTTAAGGTCGGCAAGAAAATCCCACACAGATAAGGGTGCAAAATGCACAGAGACAGCGGCCGGTTCGGCCCATGAAGGTGGAAAGCTGAAGCACTAAACTCTACATAAGCCTCAACCTCAGTGTGAAATGAAGGCATCCATATAGCTGGGGACACCGAGGTCAGCGCAGACCCCGCACACCTCCAGGCTCCCGTGTGCCATTCGGACCCAATTTAGGCCATTCATAGCCAACACGTTTGGCACACACATTGAAATAAATACAATTTAAATGTGTCTTGTGGTAGAGGACAGTGCCAGTCACTGACTGTGGAGCCAACACAGAAATCCAACAGGTAATGCCATCCTCCCGATCACATGATGCCCCTCATGAGCCCTGAAGTGCTGACAAACAGGACAAACGGGGGGGCCTTTTAAAGAGGCAGCATACTTGGAATAGTTGACTGACACGTCTACACAATGAACACTTAAATGCTCCATCTTTAATGTAAAGTCACATTACGGTGACACCAACTGCAACTGTACGCCCCCCAGACATGAACTGGTGAGCAGCCCAACATCCAACCAGTTCCTCTCCTGAGTGTTGGAGAGAGCAGTAGCGTGATGTACTGTGGTAGCCATTATGGACGCAATGAGAAGCAAAACGGAGGCCCCTTCTTCAGGTAACTTGTACTCAACTACCCGAGCCTGAGGCGCATCGAGAAACTCCCATATTGCAATCTGTTCAGTTAGCCAATAAAAGGTGTCATTTTGCTTCGCTTCTCAGAGTGAGAGACAGAGAGAGAGACCACCATGGATTGAGGAGTCTCTTTCTAGTGGCAGTGCTGCTTGTCCTTTACCTCCTGCACAAGCACTGGCTCCATGGGGTACCTGGGGTCTGCCATTGCACCGTGAGCCCTAACCAGGAGATGGAAAGGACAATGACGACTGTCTAAAAACAGAAATCTGGTATATTCCAGATGTGCCAAAATCTATTAACAGTAATGGCTTGCAAATATCTGCGGTGGGTTGGCGCCCTGCCCGCGGTTTGTTTCCTGCCTTACGCCCTGTGTTGGCTGGGATTGGCTCCAACAGACCCCCGTGACCCTGTAGTTAGGATATAGTTGGATAATGGATGGATGGATGGCTTGCAAATATACACAGAACATTAACAACAACCGCAAAACTAAGTGCAGGTGCTACTTACATCAAGTGGAGTGGCTCGGAATCCAAAAGTGACGAGAAAACTTCAACAAAAACAAAAAGATTTTTCTTTCTCCTTCTTCTGGTACAGACAGAAAAAAATAATCAAAAAACAAAACACAATGAGAATAACCAAAAAACGAGTCCTCACAGATTAAGTAAGATTAGAAGTAAAGGCGTCTTCACTCACTACTACACAAAACCAAACACATGTCTTCACCACAATATAAAAGTGTACTCACAACCAGAAGACCAGTAATAAAAGACAGCCCCTGGCGGTCTGGACCCTCTTCTCTTGCCAATCCCAACTCAAATAACAAGCGACTTTGAGATGTGCATCTGCGTCATCCACCACTCAGGTGTAGTTTCACAATTTCAAATCTAAACCTTTGTCGCATCGTCTGTTCATTCACCTCGCAGGTAAGTTACGCTTTTCAAACTTCTTTTTCCACACATGTGTTTGGTATACGGGTTCCACGGCTCAGCGATTTTAAATAAATAATTTACCCTAGGAAGGTGCAGGTGTGTGTGGCGGTGTTTCGCTTCGTGGTTAATTGGGGTACCTGGCCTACCGCGGTGTACACGTGTGTGGAGGCGGGTGGATCGGTCGGGCGCCCCAGTGATGCCTCGGAGGGGACAACTCCTCACACTTGTGCCCAGTTAAGCAGCAGAGGATAAAGGAGCCTTCACGTGAAAGAAAGTGGAGAAGGAGATTGAAAAAAACATAAGAGAGTGAGAGAAAGAAAGAGAAAGAGGAAGAGTGTGCGTGAGCAAGCAAGCGAGAGGAAAAGAGAGATGGCAGGTAGTCGGGAGGAGAGCCCCTTGAGGGGAGCGTGTGGGCGACACTCAGGGCTGGTGAAGTGGATTACTCGGGCTGCACGGTTGAGGGAGACGGAGTGAAGTGGTGCTGGGTGGAGCAACTCGCCACATAAGTACAGGAAGGCAGCGGGAGTCATCGAACCTTGGGTTGGGTGCCATATTGTGAGCCATGGGACAGCAGGGACCTGCACCGGAGGAAGAAGGGTGGCTGTGCCTGTCGGTCGGTGGGGTTAGCAGAGACGTTGATTTTAAAGTCTTGCACTGGAGACTGAGTTTTAAAGAAGTTTTCTGCACAGTGTTTAAACCCTGTTTTAACCGGATTATTTATTTGTTTTTAACCTCCACTATCACCTGGACTTTTTATGGATTATTTATTTTTTTAATACTCTTGAGCACTGCACTTTTAAACCTTGTTCATTTTGATGGTTTTAATAAAATCACTTTAGCACTTTTGTACCAATACCTTGTTTTGTGTGAGTGTCCTCATTTGCCTGCCTCATCCCTTGGTTACATTACAGCCGGTTGAAGGTTCCAGATGGGTCTCAGAAGGGAAAAGCAACATGGAGCCGACCCACACGGTCACAGGCTCTTAAACTCAGCACCCTGCTGTTGTCTTCCCACAGCGGCTTCAGTCACACAACTCGGTGTCTGCCAAAGAAACCCCCTGACTTGTAGGCCTCCAAGTCAGTGGAGCGACTCACGAGGAGAACACCGAACGTTGGTGCAACTTTGCCCCACCACCACGTTATGGAGCACTAAAACAACAGATTAGCAAGTTTTACCGTTAAAACTGTTCCTACATTTGTGATAAGCCATAAATAATTCTATTACAACTTTACTTTTATTTTGCACCAGGTCTTGGTTTATTAATTACACTCCACCTCAGAGAAGTTGCCCTCCATTCCCCAAAAGTCCGTTTTTATTGCTGTTTTGATATGGAGGAGCCCGATTATGGTCCTACTCTCACCCTGGAATTTTCTACTAATATTTGAAAAGCTAAACTCGGAAGGAATTGGACAGATTCCTAAAGGTCCGACTCACCGTTGCAGTCATACTTTGGCTCTAATTACTACTAATGAGGTTATATAAAATATAGGTATTATTCCACTAATTTAAATCTACGATCACTACTTAAAAATACTTTTATGCAAGGTGACTTACAACATTTGAGATGCACTTGGTTACGTTTCTTTTGTTTAACCAATTGAAGCGCAGGCAGGTGAAGTGACTTGCGTGGCAGGATTTGAACCCACACCCTTAGTCTGTGGTACAAAGTTTTAACCACTACGCCACGATGCCTGCACAGTTGCTTGCCTGCTGCCACACTTTCTTTGTAGACCTGAGCATCTCCAGACCTTTGACTCCTGCTCTACTAGCCATTCTTGGAGATGCAGCAGCAGTCTGCCATCAGGATGAACTAGGGATGACCGTGTCGACAGTTAACATACTTCCTTCCTTCTTTTATCTCCAGACTCCAGGGGCCTCATGCATAACGCCATGCGCACAATTCGCACTATAATTTGGCGTAAGCACAAAAGCAGGAATGTGCGTACGCACAGAAAAATCCAGATGCATAAATCTGTGCGTTTGCCAACTTCCACGTTCTTCTGCTACATAAATCCTGGTCAGCGTGAAAAGTAACGCACATGCACAGGCCTGCTGCCCAATCCCAACTCCTCATGGAATTACGCCTCTTTGAATATGCAAATCAATATAAAGAGCCCCTTAAGCTCAGCCTTCTGTGAAAAGGCAATGGCAAAAGCACGGGGGGAAATAGAAGAATTTCAGCGAATACCAAGTGGAGGCAAAGAAAAATGTATTATTCATTGGTTTAAACAACAAAAGGAAGTTGATCGAGTGACATACAGTGTCGGAGAAACTTGAAAGCTCAAGTTCACAAAGTTGCACAGTGCCGGAAAAAAAAAAGAAGTTGTCAGATATCAAAGTCGCCATGAAAAGGTGAGTTGTAGCCCACTGTGTGTCCGAGTGTCATATGAAAGCTTATTAGGGTACAGAGAAAAAAAGGCACACAGTGGGGAAAAAGCACGAAATGTCAACTTCAATCTCGACATTTCCACTTTAATCACATAGTTTATTTTGCTATTAAAGTAGAACATCATAAACATCATCTTAAAATCGTTTAATTAACCAGATTCTCAAATTACATCGTAAGTAAAGTAGCACGTTAAATGCTTTGTTTTGTATTTGATCTTCTATGTGCTCTGTGTGTGTGAATCACTACGTGCTTCCGGGCTTTCTCTTCCTATATACACACCGTTTATACATGAGGCCCCAGTTGTTTTAGTAGAAAGAGATCCAAGTGAAGTGGGTTCAAACTTTTATTCACTCGGTAGAGAATTATATTTTCTTTAAGGCACCTAAAGCAGAAGCAAAGCAAATGGATGTGGGAACTCATAACAGTACAACCAGCATGGACAGCAGCTCTTCTTGCTAGAAGTCCAGGCAGCCAATGTGCTTAGATGTCGGGAGGCTCTTTCATTCCTCTGTTGTACTTCTAAGCTGATGGGTCTTTGACCCAACGTGGTTTCTGGATGGATATTAATGGAAGGAGAGACAGAGACAACCAGCTCTGGTGTTTCTGATATTAATGTCAGCCTTCTTCTTCCTTATCACACTACTTGGACCAAAGGGTTGTTGTAGTTCAGGAGCCCAATCCCCTCTCATTTGCATGCCTAGTGCCTTTGAACCAATCCAAGCTAGGCACAAGTCATGTTCTCCAACCTCTGACCAATCAGTGCTCTACCCATGGTCCTCAGCTACTGCAGAACAAGTCTCTGAGTCTTTGCAGACCTGCAACCTGTAATGACTTCTCAGGAGACCTCACGTTCTCCTTTGAACTGGTTCTGGCCTGTTATGCAGTGAACAGAGAAAGCACGTCCTTCAAACAGGCTAACTGAAGAGCTACATGGAAAAATGTTCCCAGTATATGCTCCATCACTACAAGAATGCCAGCAAATGGAAAAATGAAAGCTGATATACCAAACAGTATATCTGGAAAGTGCAAAGTGCATCCCGATCACAAACACCAATGTAGGCCTGGGCCTGCCCATCAATACCACCCCACTCAACCCCCTCAGTAAATGTACATTATTTATTTGGCTGACACCTTCATCCAAGGCAACTTACAGCATTTATGATACAATTGGTTACATTTCTTTTGTTTTTCCAATCGGAGCACAGACTGGTCAGGTGACTGGCTCAGGGTCACACAGTGGCAGTAGCAGGACTTGAACCCACAACCTGAGGGTTTAAAGTTTAAAGTGTTAACCACTATGCTACACAGCCATGTAATAAAGTATGTGTTTACCTGGATGGCATGATGGCACAGCAGGCGAGTGGTCATGGCGCCGGCTCCAATTCCCAGCCCTGTCACTGTCTCTGCACGTACTCCCCACGTCTTCAAGGTGCTATGAAAAACACAAACAATCATAAAGAGTTGGGTCACCCACAGGCAAACCTCGACAAATTGATAATACATATAATGTATAAATGCATCAAGAAATGAAAAAAAAAAAAACACGTCTTCACAGAGGTGAGTTTCAAAGTGACTGCCCCAAGCTGGCGACACTTCTAGTTAGGTACAGGCCAGGCAGGAAGAGGCGGGTCCAGGGGGTACAGACACAGGATGTGATGTCAGAGATTGCAGGGCCGTCAATCATGTTGGCTCCAGAAGGAGGCAGAGAAGCTGCATTAGTAGGCAGCGCCACCTTGTGGATCAGAGAGGAATTACCACCACCAGAGCCTTTAAGCTGTCCCCAAGGGACACATGTGTGACAATGGGCTTTCTCCGACTGCTCCAACTTCCTTCAATCTCCTGTAAACCTGCAATTTGTGTTAACTGGTGGCTCTAAATGGGTGTGTAAGTTGAGTGAGCCCAGGGATGAGCTCTTGTCATGTCCAGGGGGTCACGTCTGCCTTTAGCTTAGTTCTGCATAAAGAAGCTCCAGCTCCCTGAAACTGATAAACTAAAGTAAGAGGCACAAAAAATGGATGGCTGGAGTTTATATAATTAACTGGAGATTTTTAAGGGCATCACTTCAAAACCTTTAATGGAGTTAACTAAGGAAAAGAAAAGAAAAAAAAAATAACTGGGAATGGCAGTAAGTTGGCCAACACTGACAGTGCGTGACTCCCACCCCAAAACACATGACAAACATGAAGTAAGGTTTTAAGTTTAAGACTATACTCCCATTTCTGTGTTTCTGTCCCAGACTCCGGCACTCTCGATTCTAATTTGGGGTCAGCAGTGTTAGTACAATACGGAGGTGTCCTCATGGCGCTTTGTGAGTGCCTCGCTTCTCCTCAGCTCAGCCGCCGCTCCCTTTAGATGAAGGAGGTGACGCTGTTGACAGTTCTAATGGCAGACTTTCTGTGCACCCCTGAAAATGACCCCCTCTGGTGTGAGCCGAACGACAACACTGCGGGTTTGACGAAGAACAGAGTAGGGTGATGGTGGGCTCAGCATTTACTGGCCTGGCTCATAAGACACAGATAAAGCCGATGTCCTCACACTGGTCTTCTTGGCATAAAGTGGTTTACTAACTTCTTTATTTCACTTTAAAAACATTTATAGTCTCCCACTAAACCTCAAAGCAAACAGCAAGTTGGTTTTAGACCTGTAATGCGGCCCACTTACATTTCACTCCAGTTATTTGTGTTCTTCAACATGGCAGGAGAATTCCCTCAGTTCTGGCAGCCGTGCTCTGGATGTTTCTATGGAGAGAAGAATCAGGAAGGACGGTGAGCTTACACACAGCCGACCCCCCGGCCCCCTATATATCCACATGGACGTGCCCCATATATTCACTACAGTGTGAGCGACGTGACGCGTCTCGCCACAGATCTGCTTACTAACTGATTTTTTGCTCAGACAGTAAAAAATACAAGTGGGTGATCATCGACAATTTACACGCCTTTGAGCGGGAAGGAGGTCTGAAAACCGCAGGCGGAGAAATTCACAGTGCACTGTAGTATGGGAGCTCATTCATGGGATGGTCAACACGTGGTCTTACGCTGGAAAGGGACAAATTAGCAGCTCTCCTAAACATTGTCTCGGCCAGTTAAAGGTAATATATTACAAAAAAAAATTGTAATTAAAATCAACCCCCTTAACCATTGGTGTTACATGAATTAAAAGGGCACAAGGGGGTCTCGTCCAAGTTAATTAACTGCAGAAAACAACCATAGATAGACAGACAGACAGACAGATAGCTAGATAGATAGATATGAAGGGCACTATATAATAGATAGATAGATAGATAGATAGATAGATAGATAGATAGATAGATAGCACTATATAATAGACAGACAGACAGACAGACAGACAGACAGACAGACAGACAGACAGATAGATAGATAGATAGATAGATAGATAGATAGATAGATAGATAGATAGATATGAAGGGCACTATATAATAGATAGATAGATAGATAGACAGATAGATAGACAGACAGACAGATCAAACTCTATTTGTTAATCAGGACCAAGCAGTGTATTCAGGAAGTCCATCCTTTCCAGTAGCCTGATTGGGAATCGTGTGCTGGGTGTGGACGTTTTCAACCAGAGCCATTTCTGGTAGTGATGGGCGGATGATAACCCTGTGAAACTTTTGAAGCTTTTTGTTGAAAAGATCCAAAGCTTTGAAAACAGTGACATCTGGTGGTTGACAGAAATCATAGCAGCCATGAGCTCCACACAGCCCAAGTCCTCCTCACCCACAATCGCACAGGTGCCCTAAAATCTTAAAACCTAAAGTCCAAGAATGCTCCAAGTGCTCTTATGATAATTGTGTTATAGTTAATCCTAAAGATGTAATTTGCTGCCATTATGAATACTGGACTTGTAGCCCCGCACCAGTGCTCACCTGCGCCAAGTGCCGATGGCCTCTCCTTCTTCAGGTAGCTCTTTATTCTTAGGTGGACTGCTTGCTGATGACACGCTAGTTAGAATGATTGCGAGACGTTGGTAAGCTCGTTGTTTTTATCAGCTCCCCTGCCGCTGGCACTGAACTGCTCGTTTGTATGATGGAATGCCAACTAAAACTGCTAAGCAGCGCTGTAAAGATGGCGATGTAAACAACAAATATACATCGTCCCTCCGAACTTGTGAGCAACGGCGAGACACTTCCATACATTATAAGCCAGCGCTGACTCATAATCATGTGAGGACTTTATCACATCAGGGGAGTTTTGCTGTGAGGCAACGTGAAAGATTCATATTTTTTCATCAGTGTCTGGGGAATAATAAGCCTAAATAGGCAAAGAGAATCGTAACGGGTTTAGGGAATGGGCACACATACGAGACCTTAGAGGATGTGCCTACAGTAAGTTGGAGTATTAATGACACGTTTGACGTTCCAATACAGAAGAACAGTACAGCGTGGACTTATTGTTGCATAACGAGTTCCTCATTCCTGGACTCTTCTGTGTGTAAGATACAAGCGGTAATTTCACATCCCCTTCAAAGCAGTGGGCCGGTGCTTCATCAGTCACGTGACTCTAAAGCTTCGATACACTGCTTTGAAGTAGTGAGCCTCAGTAAACCAATACAAGCGTTGGTGTCCAACATCCCATCCCTAACTTCTGGTACATTCAGACTGGGATGACCTCCAAGTGTACGTCGTGCTGCCCTGAACTACAGGACTGTGTTTCGATGTCAGCAGAGGAGCCTGGTTCTTGGATCTGGTGGTTTTACAGCTAGAAAGTCGAAGAAATGTCACAGAAACCCGGACGTATTAAAGCAACGTGTTCTCTTTTGTTCTACCCGTGTGTGGAATTTCACCAAATCCTTTCAAGCTGCATTGCCAAACATGAAAGGCAACCACAACAAACTTTCATCAAGAGAAACTTGTCTTAGAAAAGGCAGGCCTCATTGCAATCCCAGTCTGTGTACTGCCTTTGAAATTTACAACAATCAACAACAACAACAACATTTATTTATATGGCACATGTTCATACTAACAGTAGCTCAAAGTGCTTTACAAAATGGAGAATAGAAAAATAGAAGACACAGTAAAAAAATAAAAATAAGCCAACATTAATTAACATAGAATAAGTAAGGTCCGATGGCCAGGGTGGACAGAAAAAACAAAAAAAAATCTCCAGACGGCTAGAGAAGAAAAATTAAATCTTTAGGGTTCCAGACCATGAGACCACCCAGTCCGCTCTGGACATTCTACCTCACATAAATCAAACAGTCCTCTTTGTATTTAGGGTTCTCGTGGAAGGACTTGATGATGATGGTCACGTAGACTTCTGGCTTTCAGTCCATCAATCCTTGTAAAGGCATTGCAGCCTGCGATCTTGAAGCACACTGACTAGTCCATATGCACACTCCCATAGAGGACTCTGCTTCACTTCTGATACCAAAACTGAGCAGCTATGGCGTTTTACATCTGAGCGCTTCAAGATGACCCCAGACTTATGGTCAAGGATGTTAAGTTGCATTATTGTAGTCACCATTTTGCTAAACGTCAGGAGCTAAAAAGGAGAAGGGCTTCAAACTGCATGTTTCAAGCTACCTCCACAGTTACGAAGGTCCGGACGTATTAAAAACTTGTGTCTACTATGAACTTACGTGGGACAAATATGTGATTACATTAGGCTTCTTTAAAAAAACAGAATTTCAATAATTAGTCATTCAATTTTATTCCAGGACAGCTGAATACGTATGTAAGCTTAATACATAACAACGAGTCTGCTGGACATCTTACCTCGTAAAAAAGCAAATGTCTCTACCTGAGCCAGCAAAACCGTGAATGGCAAACCGCTGCTTCATTGTAAGGGTCTCAGTTTGTTTCCTCAGCTGGAGGATCTCCTCTCTGAGAGACACGTTTTCATCAACAGCTAAGTCAAGAACCGCAGGATCCAGAGTCGAAGCTGGCGTCAAGAACCAGCAAATGCTTTTAGAAAAAGTTTTAGAAGCAGAAGAACAATTAATGGTTTTGGTATCCACAAACTCGGACAAGGAAGTACGCCAAAGGCTGACCTTTTAACCCGTAGTGTGGTGAACTTTGGGGTCTCGATCTTCAAACCCGTCCAAAACCACTGCTGAAGCAATGCAGCAAAACCTGAAATGACATCGGAAATGATTCAACATACAGTTTTTAAAAAATGATTAATAAATGGTTCCCTCATATTATAAAACCCCTGTGCTGGCATTTTGTAGAATGAAGAACAACAAATGAATTTTCGCATCACG
Source organism: Polypterus senegalus (assembly GCF_016835505.1). NCBI lineage: Eukaryota > Metazoa > Chordata > Cladistia > Polypteriformes > Polypteridae > Polypterus > Polypterus senegalus. The sequence goes on from NC_053155.1 coordinate 270,053,136, forward strand.
TCTGGTGACGTGCTAAACAATTGCTGCAAATCTGAACTCAGTCAGAGTTGGTGTTTTGCTTTACAAATAATTTGTAAAACAAATGGCGTTTCACTTCTAGCAAAGTTTGTGCCATTGACACATGAAGTGTCGAACGTTTAGTTCCTGTCCGGAAGACTTAATATGTTTTGAAGAATAAGTTGGTTCGTTTTCAAGTTTTGGTTATTTCTTTACACACATGCTATTTGTTGTGTTCTAAACTTAATCGTTCTTTATAAATGAATAGAAAAATATATCTTGCCTGAACTGGCACTTTGATTACTGTCTATGCAGCACGGAGAAAAACCTTAAAATACGTCCATTTCTCAAGCCAAGGCAGTTGCTGAGTATTGATCCGCGCCTGCCGATTACACACACATTGTAAAACAGTTTATAAGTGTAATTTCTGAACCAAAAAAAAAATCATCAAAATTGTGAGGATGAGACATTTCAAAAGAAGACCAGCCCTGTGTGTTAGCTCAGCACTTACTTGGTCTTCCTGTTGTCACAAGAACGAGACATTTGAGTCATGAAAAAGGTTTGGGGCAGCCACCTGTATAATTTGGTTTCCTGGCTGCAACAGTCGTTTTTAAATGAATACAGCAATGCTGTGCACAAAACCGAGTCCAAAACAGAACTGGTGTAGGTTTTTAAAGGGGAACACAGGAAGTGAGATCATAGAGAGCGGGCTCATGGTCTTCAGCCATTGGTTCAAGTCCAGACATGACATCACAGGGGCCGGGGCCGGCAAGGTCTTCTTCCATAGGCTCGGTCCCGGAAGTGACGTCAAAAGAGCCAGGTGGGATCTCCCGTGAATGGTCTACAGGAAAGGGAGAAAAAGAGTCAGTGCCACATCCCAGCATGCCTCAGAACTGCCATCACTCAAGCCCCTTTAGCTGCCTCCCATGCGCACGTTTAGGACACTGTGCAACAACCTTTCACCCCATCGGTGGCTGGTTTCTTCCAGAAAGACCAAATACTGAAAACTTTTCATGTCATGTGGCTGCTTTTCTTTGGATTTACTTTCATATTTATGCAATCAGTTGCACAAGTGAAAAAGAAACGTATCCTTACCATGAGGAAAACAGCACCAGGAATATGCGATAAAACACGTATTGCCTGATCCGTCACAAACCTGCATCGGAAACACAGAACTCCGCCGCTTGAAAAACAGACGTATTTGGTACATTTTTAAGCTTCTCCTCTGTACTCCTTAACATTCATTGTATTAATTCCATATATTAATTTATAGCAAGTGCTTAGTTTTGGAGCACAATTTTGTGTGGCAAATCCATAGATAGCATGCTTGTGAAGAAATAAATTTGACTTATAATGCCAGCCTTATCCATTAATTCCACATGCATCTGCCGGTCATTTAATAATCTAAATAACTATCTCTTATGAAAACAAATCGGCAGACTCGTTTCCTATCACGTGCAGACATACAGTATGTTGAGCCGGCAGACATGTTCTGGTAGTATGATACCCACTTTGCCAATTATGATGCACTGGAGACAGAAAAGAAACTTCAGTCTCATGGAGCGCACATACACTTCACTGTAGAAATCAAGAAAGAGGATCTCACTTGGCATGCTGGGAAATCTGCAGGACGGAGCATTTTGGTGTGCCTTTGTGTGGAAGTATGTCACATTTTTAAAAATCACACTGTGCTCCTTCCTCCATGGTGGTGTGAACGACAGGCATAAATCGCACTGATATTACTGGTGTGTGGCAACACAGGTTAACAATCACGTGCGAACGAGGCTTAAGGGAGGAAAACTCTATGTGTTCCTCTCCAAAAGAACCTTTAAAACCGCCCAGACACTCTTGTTAGTGAACTTTCAGTTCCACAATTGCAAAATTAATTTTAGTGTCATTATTGTGAAGCATTATGGGAATTGAAACTTGTCTGTTTCGCTCATCGCGAGTCACGTCTGTGTCACATGACCAGCAAGAGGTACTATAGCAACCAAAGACAACATGACGGCACCAAATGGTGATGAAGGAGTAATGACACAAAATAAGTGAAACAAAATATTCACATGAAAGAGCAATCAAAAATAATTAATGACACAAAAATAAGGGGAATTGCAACAACGTTATGTTTTATCCGTATGACTAAAACTGACAATGTGTGCTGTGCCCTGCCGATGCTAAGCAAGAACAAATGCAACTGAACTGTCACTTTTTTTTTTAACACTTATCAGCTTTGTGTTCAATAAGTTCAGATGACATGAGTGGTCTTTCCTGGCCAATTGGACCCTGGTGCCAATCAGACTGCTAGCTGGTCACATGACTCGCTTTGAGCCTTCTCACGAGGCACAGATGTGAGCGTTAAGCTTTAATTAAGGCCCACCTGCTTCCACTCATCACAAATTGGCTGCCAATTTAGCAAATCAGTGACTTAATCAAAACCCAAGAGGCCCACGAATCCCCAACGAGCAAACAATGCACTTCCTCCTCCTCCTCCTCCTCCTCCTCAGAATAAGAAGAACCCAAAGTCGTGCTGGCCGGCATCTTTAAACACAGACAGCTTAGCGAGGAGTGCACTGGGCCTGAAAGGCTTCAGCAGGTTCAGATCTGCAGCCAGTTTGGAGTTTTGCGCTCCACTGCCAGTGTAAATACAGTATTTGGATTTTTCCCTTTGCAGCTTTTATTTGTAAGTTAATGTGCAGATAACATTTGGTGTTAGATAAAAGGAGTCAGGGGTTTCAAAAGTCGAAATGGCCAACACCTCAGTTACTTTCCGAGTGGCAAACGCAATGCTCAGATATAGAAAGTCTCCTCATAAATATTAATTTCACTGAGAAATCCTTATTTTGAAATCATTTACTTCATGATGAACTACAGACGCCCCAAGTGCAGATGTCATGTTTTCGATTTTTCAGAATGTTTTTCCAATGACATCTGGCTGCAGACCTCCAATGACAGACCCCTCTGTGTTTCAGTTTGCTCCAATGTCCTTGGCTCAATATCTGCTGACTTCACTTTAATGCCAAAGACGGGAGCTCTGATGCATCTGACGAATGGAAGGTTTAAATGACTAATGTATGAATTGGTACGCATACACCCACCTCTGAAAACCGACAGCCTGCCAGGCTCCTTCCAGATTGTGTGCCTAACATTACACCACAACACCTCCAAGCTTAGGCCACTGCTGGAGGTTTTGATTGCTCCCTGAATTGATAACCGACTTCCATTGTCTAACATTCTGAAACCCACCCATACAAACTGGGTCAAGGACAGCCCATCCCAGCAGCATCTTGTCTGACAATCATATCTACAGTACGTGTTCTATGGATTTGAGAGTTTATAATCATGGATCTCAAGGGATCCTATGGAAAGTAGTAACAAATGAAAATGGTTCCCAGGCCCCTGCTACATGCTCTTTAGCTGCCCTGTTTGCCGAGGACTGTTGTACTTACATGCAGCAAGTCAAATTGGTATAACGTGGGCATGCAACCCCACCAAGTTTGTGTCTTTAGAAACAGGCTCTCCATGTACAGCCAATAAGAGACCAGTCCTGTGAATAGTGACGTCCCCTTTGCATGATGTGTGACACTAGTGACACGTCTGACATCACTGTCCCGTCTGTCGCTTGTTCACTACAGGTAAGGGATGATCAGACACCCTAAATGTGTAGTAATCACGTTTCTATACGTTAGGTTTTTATCAGGTGAAACCGAGTTGTGAAGGTTTCTAACCATTTTCATTTGTTTTCACAAACTTTATTTTTCATTTGTTTTTGATCTGATCTTTTGATCGAGACATGGGAGATGTGTCATGTGACCAAGATCAGCGTATTTGTGACTTAAGCGATAGTTATACAGTAATCCCTCCTCGATCGCAGGGGTTGCGTTCCAGACCCCCCGTGATAGGTGAAAATCCACGAAGTAGAAACCATATGTTTGTGTGGTTATTTTTATATATTTTAAGCCCTTATAAACTCTCCCACCCAGTTAACATTATTAGAGCCCTCTAGACATGAAATAACACCCTTTAGCCAAACGTTTAAACTGTGCTCCATTACAAGACAGAGATGACAGTTCTTTCTCACAATTAAAAGAAAGCAAACATATCTTATCTTCAAAGGAGCGTGTCAGGAGCAGAGAATGTCAGAGAGAGCGCTCGCTAAGAAAAGCAAACAATCAAAAAATCAATACGTGCTTTTAAGTATACAGAAGCACCACGATAAAGCGGCATTTTGTATAAGAGCGTCCGTGTCCTCTGTGCAAACAGCCCCTCTGCTCACACCCCCTCCGTCAGGCAGAGAGAGCGAGAAAGATAGAGAGAAGCAAACAAGCGCCACGCGGGAAGCATATCTTATAGCATTGAGGAGTTTTAGTTAATATGTAATACATGCTCTGATTGGGTAGCTTCTAAGCCAACCGCCAATAGCATCCCTTGTATGAAATCAACTGGGCAATCAAACTGAGGAAGCATGTACCATAAATTAAAACACCCATTGTCCGCAGAAATCCACAAACCAGCGAATTTAGATATTTACATGTGCTTACATTTAAAATCCGCGATGGAGTGAAGCCGTGAAAGTCGAAGCGCGATACAGAGAGAGGTTACTGTACTATTAATACTGTATGTTAGCAGTTCCATCTTTTTGGATGAATAAATTTCAAAAATCTTCAGTAATAGTTCACTTTGCAATCCAAATTGGTTAAGTTCAAGGTTTTGCTTCAATTTTGGTTTCCCTTTCACTTTGACTTTGGGCTTGGTCCTGTGCAGAGCTCCCTCAGGTTTCTTTTTGATCTTCCAATTTTGTTCTCATCTTGCGTTATTATTGCCCGGTGTTTCTTTTCTCTCACAATATTTCCTGGAGACAGTGACCTGAAACAATGGAGGAGCTCAGATACCTTTGGATCCTGCCCACGAGTTACAGCAGAGGTGATCATGAAGTTGAATGTTAGGTGTGGCCGTGTTGATTTTAAGAACATTGTAGTAGACTGTGGGTGTCAAGTCCTTTACATGCTTTCAATTTACCAGTTGTTCTCAATCTCCATCGCAGTTAATGTACGATTCTGGGCTCAAGCTGCTGGAATGATGTTGCTGGGCTCAGTGTCTCTCACACGGCATGGAGCTTACACATCACAGCAGAACCGATGCTTCTCTGGATTAAAAGGTGGCAGGTTTGGTGGTTTGGGCCTACAGCAAAAATGTCCCCTGGAGACCTCATGTGAAGTGTGTGCACAAAAGACCCAGAGGATTAAGACTTGGTGGCAGATGAAGCAATTCAGTCTTTCCTTTAACTGGCACGGGGAACAAGTTTCATCTTCCTAGTTGGAAACAGGAGGCTGATCTTCATGATAAGTATGGCCTGGTCGATCTTGCTCATTGCATCATCACTGCAGCCCTCAAAGGTCAAACAAATGGACTTTACTGTGATGAATTTTTATTAGAAATATAAGCTATAAAATAAAATCTGATATGTCAGAAATCATCAAAAAGACTGCTTCTTGTCTGAAATGCACACCTTGAGCCCACCCAGTAGGAAAGTGAGAGGAAACACCTGGACCACAGCCACCACCAAATGAGAAGCAACTGACCGTTCATCTATGGTGGCACCGGACAATACATTAGAGACACTGAAAGTTCCAAAGGTGCTAGGTTGTAAAATGAGGATTTTCTGAGATTACAAAGAAGAGAGGTTAGAGCTAAAGACTGCTACCATATGCCCAATGAGAACAGTCAATCCCGTATACAACAAAAAGACAGTGCAGACACATGCAGGAGCAGAAACATATGAGTTAAGAGAGGGATTTAAGACTGAACTGTAGAAAGACAGTGGGAGACAGAGGACTAGGAGGAATCAACAGAAGGACAGTCCCAGAACATGTGGATAAAAGTGTCAGGGTCCCTAAAAAAGCAAAGACCACACAGGAGACTGCGAGGAAGACTGATGGCAAAGATCTTTCATAAGGTGAGAGAGAGAGATCCAGTACAGTATAATAGATAAGGTGTGATTAATGATAGATAGACCGACAGACTTTATTTGTCCCGAAGGGGAAAACTTTATGGAAGCTCAAGAAAAAAGAAACATTTACGTAGGTGAAAGTCCGACTTGGTCAGATGTTTACGGATTTCAAATAAACATGTTAGTGATTAGGATTTCTGGGAACCAGAGAGATCATCTTAAATATTTTCTTCCAAGAGGAGCAGAGAGATGATCAATAAACCACATGGTACAAGCGGAGACAGGGCACTAGGAAGCCTTAGGCAGAATAGCATAGTGTGGAGAATGGCGTTTTAACAAGAGTTATAGAACAAAGCACTTCATACAGTGGTGACGAGTGAGTGAGAAAGAAAACAGAACACCATATTTTGTAAAGGTTGGTCTGTGCTAAACGCAGGGCAAGAAAGAAGTAAAAAAAGACAGAAATCTTTGAACCTTATGAGTGGTGTGGAAAGCGCCCCAAGTTATCAAAAATATCACCCAGCACCTTTAGACCTGGAAGTGCCCTAAAAGGAATAGGTATAATGCCACCACCAATTCCAAAAGACTCGCTGCAAAAAATGAGAGTCTAGGAAGAGAAAGAAACAATGAATGGGAAGCAGCAAGACATTAAAAAAAACTTCACTGGAAATCAAGATGGTGACAGAGTACTTGATAAACCAGAGATATAACACACAAAGAGAAAAGACGTAACAATAAAACTCTGAAAAGTCTGGTGGTAACACCTCTGCCTCAGACCTATCCCATATCCAAGTCAAATGTCTGAGGAGGTTCTTTCAGAGTTCCAGAGAAAGCAAGAAAGTAGAGCTTGAACCTCCATCTGGAATTTAAGGAAGGAGATGGGGCCGAAACTGGAGAGGGAGCATGGCACTGACAAAATCATTGAAACTCAAGGTTGTTCTGTCAGTACCAAGTTATTTAAACAAGGCAGCTATGAGATGGAAGGAAGAACAGTGGTCTGTTATAAGTGGGTCAAGAAGAGAAGGATGGCTGTGGACCAATTTACTTTATATCCAAACAATGTCTCAAAATAATTAAAGGAGATTAAGAACATGCGGGGAGATGAGATGGAGCAATGCCTAAGAAAAAAAAGAATATGTAAGTGGAAGTCTTGGGAAATATTTCAGTTTGTAAGGAGGATGGCAGAAGATGAGGAATTGTAACTGTATATACAGTATAAACCACCCCCCAAATCCCGTCAAGAGCTGTCATAGAAAGGCCCAACACTTGTGATCTCAGGCCTACTCTCTATTGACTTGAAGGAAAGTGTTGCTTTTGATTCCTAGTATAGGAAGAACAAAGATGAAATTAACTAACCAATTACATAAAACTCTGAACAGGATTAAGTGGGCTAACAGTGTATGGAGTTTCACAAGTAGTTTTGCATTGTGTATGTCAAGTGGCCCTTGTTAACATAGGTGTGCAAATGACTTTATTCAAGAGCTTATTACAAGTTTTCAACAATTTATAGCCTGATCTCAATTAAAATCTGATTCAGGGTCATGGGGAGTCAGAGCCTACTTTGACAGCACTAGGTATAAGGTAGGAACCAGCCCTGGAGACGGCACCAACTTCTAATGGTTTATCTAAATTAATCTCTACTAATAAAAGGCAAAGCCCTCACTGACTCACTCACTCACTCATCACTAATTCTCCAACTTCTCGTGTAGGTAGAAGGCTAAAATTTGGCAGGCTTATTCCTTACAGCTTACTTACAAAACCTAAGGTTTCATTTCGAAATTCTACACTTAACGGTCATAACGGTCGACAACGTCCGCCATGTTGAACTTTCACGAAATTTGGTAGGCGGCTTCCCTGTGCTAACCAAAACCAATGTACGTACTTATTTCGGTGGTATGATGCCACTGTCGGCCGCCATATTGAACTTTCCAATGTCACTAATTTTCCAACTTCCCATGTAGGTTGAAGGCTGAAATTTGGCAGGCTCATTCCTTACAGCTTACTTACAAAAGTTAGGCAGGTTTCATTTCGAAATTCTACGCGTAACGGTCATAACAGTCAACATCGTCCGCAATGTTGAACTTTCTTATTCATGGCTCCATCTTCACGAAATTTGTTAGGCGGCTTCCCTGCGCTAACCGAAACCAATGTACGTACTTATTTCGGTGGTATGATGCCACTGTCGGCCGCCATATTGAACTTTTCAACGGTCTTTGTTACTTATGGGCCCATCTTTAAGAAATTTGGTACGCGGGTTCCCAATGCTAACTGAATCCTACTTGCGTACATATATACGTCCATAGCGTACAGCTCATTTACCGTGTGAGGCGGCGTTGGGTCCCCCATCCCAACGCCTCCCACGTTGTTGGCTGCCTGACTATATAAGGCCGTCCATCACTCCAGTCTCTACATTCCCTTCCTTGCTTCTCCACGGGATACACATCTCCCTGCTGATAACTACAACCTTTTTATTTACTCCATGGCTTCTCTGCTGTTTTATTGTTCATTTATTATGATTATAGTTATTGTGTAGGTATTTTAGACTTACTTTACATTGTTCAGATACCCATTTCCTTTATCATTCCAACCGTACCCCCATTAACATGTCTATCGAGGTGATCACCATCGATCAAAGAACTGTCACTTAGTGAGAGTGCCCGGAGATGGCACCTACGTTTTCCATTCTCTTTGTTACATATTGCACGACCATATTAGGCTCACTCTTGATATCCGGAGGAACATTGTGTCTTATGTATTGAATGACTGGGACAGGTTCAAGGTGTGGACTGATGACGGTACAGGAGATAATTATACTACACAGGAGCACTAGAAGAGTGAAATGCTTAAGCCCTTCACCTATGGATCTGCATGTGAGTTGATGGCTGCCGCTGAATTGTTCGGTTGTCGCTTTCATGTGTACCGAAATGGCCAAATATTTTACACCTTTCGACAACCGCCAATGCCTCTTAAACATCTTAGATTGACAGGTGACGATTTCAGTAGTGGACACTTTGATGTTTATGAATGTTTAAACTCTCAAAAGCTGGATGTGAAGTTATCGATGAAACCGGTTGTATACTTACAATGCTTGACAGATGCCGAATGTCTCTTCAACACAAGTCCTACAAATACTGTAATAATTGAAACAAACCACGAAACTCAAAATGATTATGACAGCAGCAATCCAACTGTATGTTGCATGCTCAAGAGTAAGCTCAGCGCACAGCTTGGTCGTATTACAACCGGAGGGCCGAACTGACAATGTGGTATACAAAAAGATCCTTAACAAATAATTATTGGTATATTTTCCCTCGGTTTAAAAAGGCTTAATTTTCTTCTTAATAAAAATTTTAAGGCAGTAATTCGCTGCTGCGAAGCGCGGGTATTTTGCTAGTAATCATATCATTTTAAATTACCTTAAAAACTCAAAAGCTGCAACTGTGAGTAGTCAGGCTTGTACGCTGTAGCCAATATGTGCCTACTAACCATTATAATCATCATATATTTGGTTAATATATTAATCCAAAGAGATTGACAAAATCAGCATATAGTACAAGTATTTACAGATTTATTGATTTCTTTTTTAACAGGTAGAGCTAAGGTAGGTTCATTGACTTGAACAATTTGGGCAGAGGTAGTAAATAGAGTGATGGTCTTATGGTTTAAAGTCCAATGTCTTAGTCGTAACACCACACTGCCTACCTAATCCAGTGAAATTGTAATCGATATGACACATCAATGACTTGTTTAAGTGTCTGGCATGTTAAATGCATTTTCTTGTTTTATGTTGACATTTGTTACATGTAAAAACCCTGTAAATTAGTATTCTTTTACTATAAAATTTCTCCATTCACTATATTACTATGTCATATTACAGTATAATTAAATCTACATAGAACTCTGATTAAAATATTTTATTAGTAAAACAAATTTCAAAGCATCCTCATCTAACCTTCAAATGAACAAATGAAAGGTGGAATGTAAATTTCCTAATGAATAAATGTAAATCATTGTCTGGCAGAGGAGATAGAGAAATATAATGTAAATATACACTTATCACCAACTGTTAACTTACCATTATGTTTAATGAAAAACAGCAATTTTATTTTTTAATTGCTATAACAACTTCAAACTTTGTGCTGTGATGGGTGTTAAAGAGCTAATTAACAAAAAATTATTTTTTTTTTTTAAGAGAAAACACTAACCAGAAACCCATTTAGCAGCCACTATTACAATATGGTTCCAAGGTCCACTCAAATATCAGTCCTAACAAGTGATCAGTGGACATCGAGAAAACAGCTTTTATATAAGTAAGCCTTTTCTTATGACAGAGGTGAAAAATCCATTACAGTATATGCAACCCCACATTCCCATAAGATACAAAAATTTGAATTTACAGACTCCACTCATAAATATAAGAAAATGTAGGATATCATATTCCATAATGAGATGAAGCCTTATATTTATATGGGTTACTGTTAATTCCATATGACATCTAGGTTTTACTGATTTTTGTAATAAAATAGTTACAAAATATAAATTGGACGGATTTAACAATACGGTTCTGAAAAATGCTTACACTGAATTAACCTATGGCTGAGAGTTTATAAGAAAATACTTTAGCAGATTTTAATGCCTTTCTTCATCTGGATTTGATACACCGGAGAGTAAGTAACATTTGATGATGTCTTCAAAAGGAGTCGACTAGTGGTGACTGTGATGAAAGGGTGCCTAAAAAAGTGAAACAGATCATTCACAAATGTGCATAAATATACAAATTCTATTAGATATCTACACTTTAAATGCCAAAAAGTCTGCTTTTTCAATCGGCCGCTAATATAAAAGAAACCTAAAAGTGCTTTTCTAGTTTTGCATAACAACTATTCCAACTATATTAGAAAAACCCTACAGCTTTAATGAAAATTCATAAATCATGGAAAAGAAATATTTTTTAATAAGTAGGACATTTCTAGTATAATTTCATCTTTTTGGACTATATATAGTACTCTCCATAATTTTCTCTACTCCACAGTTTAAATTTACAAATCAAACAATTCAGATGTGATTAAAGTGCAACTTGCAGCCTTCAGTTTAAGAGTATTTGCATATATTTTGGTCACAACATGTAGAAATGAGAAATGTTTTTCTTCTTCCTCATTTCAAGACACTTTAATGTTTGGAAAAAATGGTATCACAGGTGTTTGTGATTATTCAAATGTGCTTCATTGCTTCTTTAATGTAGGCATACAATACCTAGGCGTGCTTCTACCTACAGACTACCTATGGAGTCTATAATTGCCACTGTTCAATGTGAGGACAAGAGCTGTGCCAATGAAAGAAAATGAAGCCACTATGGTTTGGGCATGTATGGCTGTCAGGAGTACTGGCACTCTTCACTTTCATTGATGATGTAACTGCTTACAATTCTGAGGTGTACCGAAACATCTGATCTGCTCAAGTTGAAACAAACACCTCTAAACTCACTGGGCGGCGCTTCATTCTACAACAAGATGATAATCCCAAACATACTGGTAAGGCAACACAGGGGTTTTTCAAAGCTAAAAAACAGGAAAATCTTGAATGCCCAAGCTGGTCACCTGATTTATATCCAATTGAGCATACGTCCCATATGCTGAAGAGAAAACTTAAGGGGACAAGTCCCCAAAACATACAGGAGCTGAAGATAACTGCATTAGTGGCTTGGCAGAACATCACCAGAGAAGATACTCAGCACTTGGTGATATCTATGAATTGCAGACTTCGAGCAGTCAATGCATGCAAATGATAGGCAACAAAGTGCAAAATATGACTACTTTATATACCTACTACTGCTATGTCCCAAAAAAATATGGTGCCCTGAAATTCGGGGTTTGTGGGGGGTGGTGTTTGTTGGGGGTTGGATGGGTGTGGGGACCATGTTGAAGAAGTGTTGTTGTTTCTACATGGTGTTACCAAAAAAAAAAAGAAAATACCCTTAAATTTAAGTCTGCAATGGACACTTTAATCATGTCTAAATTGTTTGATTTAGATCTTTAAACTTTGGAGCAGAAGGGTAAATCAAGGGAATATGTGTCTTTGTCTCAAACATTATGGAGGGCACTGTATATTTTACACATACAATTTATTGCATAACATCTAAACATCATCATCAAAGACATTTAAATCAGATTTTTCTTGGTAAGGATAACAAAATTATTGAAATTCCTAAAGTATATACTATCAGAAAATACACAAATGTCTTAACCCGACACCATCACATTGTTAACAATCTATAGTTAAAATGAATTCACCAAGTGTTTGTTATGTTAAATCCTATCACTGGTCATTACATACAAAGTTATAGGAAGACAAAATAGTTTCTCCAGGAACTGAGAAACACAGTTATTTACAGGCAGAGGTCTGGTGAGGATAAAAACAGATAACAAAGGCACTGAGGTTTCCTAGCATCACTCTTCAGTCCATTGCTCTAAATCAGGGGCGGGAAATGTCGGTCCCGGATAGCCACTGTGGCTGCAGGGTTTTGCTCCAACCCAGTTCCTTCATGAGAAGTCAATTATTGTTGCTGAAGCACTTAATGATTAAGTGACATTTTGATGCTTCATTTTAGTGGTCTTATTTGTGAAGGTTCCCCCACCCTTAATTGCTTATTTCAATCTTAAAACAGCTGCATTCAGTGTATTAATGGCTCCTTAATAGCAATAAGATGTAAATGACAAAGGAGCCAGCAGTTCTTCATCTAGCTTTTTTCCATTTAAATCTCTGTGTGTTCATCATGCACTGTTTGATTTAATAAAACACTCAATAGAAAAATGTGTCACACTGAAAATGATCTGTTTTAGGCTTCAAATTATTTTGTTGGTAACTTTGGAAAGGAAAAAAATCTAATATACAAGAACTTTACATTGCACAGACTAACAAGCCATAAAATGAAATAAGGTCTGAGAATGGTAAGGATTGGTTTCTAATTGCAACCGAGTTAGAATGAAAACCTGTAACAACTGCGGCTCTCCAGGACCAACATTGCCCACCCCACCCCTGCACTAGACAATGAATATTTTTGGGTTTATCTTATGTATTTTGGCCTGCTGACTACAAAAATCCTCTTTAAAATTTTCCTATCATGCACGTTTCTTTTGCAATCGCCAATTTTTGTGATTTCCTCTCATATTATAACTATACATATACAATACAACTGCAACTGGAACATCTGTATTGATCTAAAAGTGCAGGCACTGCAATCAGAAATTCAGCTTGGATATTGTAGTTTCATCTACAGTGATCAAAAGAGATATTAAAAAGAAATGGCCACTCCATTTGTTTTCAGGGCAGAAAATTGTGACACAAAAACTACCTGCTGATCCGCACAAAGATATTTTCCCCTCCTCTTCATATAAAATTGGACTGATGAATTTTTTTTTTTTTAAAAGTGACAACAAGGAAGGCCAAGGATGTTTCAACAAATAACTGACATCAAGATTAAGGGAGACATTTTTGGAGGTACACAAAGCTAGAATTGTAAATTTTTTTCTTTATTATTTACTCAACCAGCAGTTTTCAGAACAAATAATTAACATCAATGGCTTAAATTAAAGAAAATATAAAGTTGATTAACAAAAGGGTCCTAAAATGTATTATGTTAAATAACTCTTGGAAGCAGATAACTATTGGTTATCACATTTCCCACTTATCCAAAAATAACTCAAAATTCATTTAATAAAAATCAAGTTTAACTGTTGCTTTGTAAACAATGTGACCTTCTAAAGAATATTCATTCAAGTTCTAAAAGAGACAAATCAAAGCAGACAGCTTAATACGCTTGTACTCTAGTTGATCTTCAGAATAAGGAATGCAAGTTTACCCTGAAAGGCCTTTTTGTGGGTATGAAGTTATCAGATTTTCCTTCAAAGGGTCTCTTCCGAGCAAATGTAGGTTTTGGAGTTGATGGCATGGACCGATATCCATCGATCTAAGCAAAAGCATTATAAAATAGAATCATAAGCACTCAGTTATGCAACACAAACATATACAGTAAATAAATGTTCTAGAAACAGTGTTTCCCAAACTCGGCCCCTGGGGACCCACTGTGGTTGCAGGTTTTTCTTTCAAATAGATTCATAATCAGTGACAACACCCTTGATAACTGAGGTAATTTAATTAGCTGGTATTATTTTCTCTTATTCTACATTCAGAAAAGCACAGTGGCGTGATTTTTACATGTGTAAGACATTTAAAAATATTTCTGCTTTTGCTATAGATTTAAATGCTTAACTCTCTTTTGTTGATTTCATTATACAATATTTTACGCTTTCTCTGTGCAGTTTTCCCCCCTTGTTGTATCTTAATAACAACAATTAAAAACAAGCAAAGCAAACAACACTGAATAATCAAAGGCTGGAAATACTTTAGCGTCAGACCCACTAATTAGTAAATAATGGATTGATTAAGAAACTAGAACACCTAGAAAAATAGAATGAAAATCAAGATGTAAATATTGTTAAAAAGAACAAAATAAATTATTCCCATATAACTGCTTAGTACATTTTAATATATATATATATAAACCAAACTTAGTTTTCTAATTTCTATATTGTTCCCTAAACAGAGAAATAACAGTTCACGTAATTAGCCCAAGAGTCCAATTAAAAATAGAAGCTGGTTGGAACAAAAACCTGCAGCCTCAGTGGGTCCCCAGGACCAAGTTTCAGAAGCACTGTTCTAGAAGAAATGATTACGGTACTGTAATAATAAGTATGTGCATAATAATTACAGACCCAATTCAATTTTACCCTTTCTGTAAAATACCTGAAAAAGTTGTCACCACACACATTACAACTTGTTTCAGAAATTCCAGCATGGCTTCTGCAGTGGTCATAGTACAGAAAAGGCACTAACCCATGTTGTAAACAGCATTCTGATATCCTCTGATGAAGGAACTTTGCAAAAAATGATGTTGTTAGATTTAAGTGCAGCATTTGTCACCATTGTGACCAATATTTTATTACAAAGGCTGGAAAATTACATTGGCCTCACATGCACTTTTAGTTCTTATTTATTCAATTGTTACCAGTATGTACAGAAAAGTTCTAACAGTACTCTGTCATTACTCTCAGAAGTTGAATATGCTGCTCCAGAGGGCTCAGTATTATGACATTTACTGGTTTTACTTTACATGCTTCCATTGAGAACTATTATTAACATAACATTAACTTTCACTCATATGCAGGTGACACTCTAAAATGATTGATGCTGTAATTAATTAATTGTGAATTGAGAACTATTTGTCTCTAAATACAGATAAAAGAGAAATGTTAGTTAATGGAGGGAATGATGCTGACCGCAACGACATTCTGTCACTCTTTACCTCAGCTGGATTCACCATTAGGTTTACTGAATCAGCATACAATTTAGGTGTTGCTTTTGTTCATTGTGATGTATAGCCTCTTGATCCAAGACCTCTTAAAAAATCAGATTTACAGAGATAAAAAAAAATATTTACTATGTGATCACATGAACATTTTATAAGCTTCACGTATTGTAAAATGAATTGTTGTTTCCTGAAACTGATTTTTACATTTTTTTTTGTCACTTCTGTTTAATGTTCCTGTGCAAATGGAAAAGTCTGTGTAGAAGTAAGTTATCAGAATTTTAACCTTAATGGTTAGGAAATATAAGATAGTTAATTATAAAATGTAAAAGCTATCTTTTAGGATCTTCACATGCCTTTTTGAAAATGTAAAGAGCACTAAGAAAAGACAGACAGACATGCATGTGTAACCACTGCAGGTAGTTGAAAACACACAATCAGGAAGTGTTCTCATCTGCTGTATGTTTCCAAGGGTTACAGCAGTTAGGTCTTTTTATTTTTAAATATTAACATTTTTTTTTATTTATTAAAAATTCATTTTTGTGAACTAAAGGTCTCTGGATCATATGGCACAGTGCTAATGTAAGTCATGTAGTCTATGTGTTTAACTTCTGAATAAACTAGTTATTTGTTCCTTATTAAAATACTGAAGAGGCATTTGGATGTCATCCTTCAATTTTCCAATTAGTACATATTTGCACAGGACCATTATTTACTATGGTAAACATTAAATTACCATATTTGGTGATCGTCTGCCTCTTTTCCCTTCTGGAAAGTTGGTAAAATGGCCTTGTCTTGGGAAATGCTCGCCATCTTGCTGTCCCCTTATAAAACCGGAGCTTTTCTTGAATCTGTTCAAAAAATAAACAGTGGAATCTAGCTCTTACATTTAGTAACAGTTTTTCTTTGATATGTTATAGTTTTTGTACACATTCTTCAAGTAAAATATACCTGTTCTCAATGCTCTTTATATTCTGTAATATACTTTTACACTTAGTAACACTTGCAATCCCACATGTAAATGTATCATTCTACTGTATATATGGGCACTTGTCATACTAATGAACTTTTTGATAGAATCATCACATTTATAATTACTGGGGGCCAGAGATTAATGCAAGGCAGGAACAGACTATGGATGGGACGCTAACAATTGCAGAGCACAAGAGAACACATTTACATACTTTCTCATTAAAAAAATCCAATCAACCCAACATCACAGATATACAGTATATGTGGAAGGAGAGGGAAACACTATGAGAAAAATCAACAAAAATAAATGGAGAAAATGTACTGCATGCAAAAGAAGGCATACTCTTGTTGCTTATGAATATTCTGCGGTGCAAATCAACTTTTGTGCTTTAAATCAATTATATGCAATTAAATCTACTGTTAGTAATATATTTCAGATTATTTAGAACTAGGTTCCTCAAAAACAGACTATAAACCCAAAAACACTTCAAATCTGTATCTACTGAACACACACCATTTATTTTTATAGGTGTTTCTATTACAAAGAAATTCCAGCATTTATAATTTCAATTCTGACCTTCGACTATTTGTAAATAGTCACTGCCCATCACTAAAACGACAATCTAATTAGATACTGCAAGTAACATATGTTAACAAACACATTCATACAAAATACCAGAGGCAAAATAACTCCTCTGTAAATGTTCTTGGGGGTTTGGGGAAATTACCTTCCTGTGAAATGATCACCTTCTGGAAGATGCTCAGGTGCAAAGTTATGTTCCTCAGTATCTTGCAACCTTTCTTTTCTCCTCCTCTCAATATCATGCCTAAGATCATTTGGATCTTCAGCGACTCTAGAATTTGCCTATGTCAAAGAAAACAATAAAACAAGTAAATGAAATCTGCATATGTAAAAGAAAAAAGGCAAAAGGGTTAGAATTATCCTAAATGAAACCAAACCAGTTCATTATGGCTATAATATTCTATTCCATTTTCAATTGTATTCAAATAGTAATTACAGTCTTAAACACACATCCATCTATTTTCCTAGCCTGCTTATCCAGGGCAGGGCCGCAAGGCAGCTAGAGCCGATTCCAGCAATCATGCAAGGAACATAGGTGCAAGGCAGTAACAATCCCTGGACATGGTGCCAGTCCATGGATAAGTGAATACAAACACATACTCACAAACACACATACACAAACTAGGGCCAACTTAGCAACACCAACACACCTAACCTGCATGTCTTTGGGACTATGGGAGAAAACTGGTGGACCTGGTGGAAACCCACGCAGACATGGGGAGAACATGCAAACTTCAAGCAGGGAGTACCCAAGAAGCGAACCCTGCTTTCCCTACTGTAAGGCTGCAGTGCTACCTCATATATACATTCTTTTCAGGAAGGACCTTTTGAATATATACTGCTCAAAAGAATTAAAGGAACACTTTTTAATCAGAGTATAGCATAAAGTCAATGAAACTTATGGGATATTAATCTGGTCAGTTAAGTAGCAGAGGGGGTTGTTAATCAGTTTCAGCTGCTGTGGTGTTAATGAAATTAACAGATGCACTAGAGGGGCAACAATGAGATGACCCCCAAAACAGGAATGGTTTAACAGGTGGAGGCCACTGACATTTTTCCCTCCTCATCTTTTCTGACTGTTTCTTCACTAGTTTTGCATTTGGCTACAGTCAGTGTCACTACTGGTAGCATGAGGCGATACCTGGTATGGTTGGTTGGTTAATGGTTGTCTGGGGAGGCATATCCATGGAGGGTCACACAGACCGCTACAGGCTTGACAAAGGCACCTTGGCTGCCATTAGGTATCAGGATGAAATCCTTGGACCCATTGTCAGACCCTATGCTGGTACAGTGGCTCCTGGTGCACGACAATTCCTGGCCTCATGTGGTGAGAGTATGCAGGCAGTTCCTGGAGGATGAAGGAATTGATACCATTGACTGGCCAACACACTTTCCTGACCTAAATCCAATAGAACACCTCTGGGACATTATGTTTTGGTCCATCCAATGCCACCAGGTTGCACCTCAGACTGTCCAGGAGCTCAGTGATGCCCTGGTCCAGATCTGGGAGGAGATCCCCCACAACACCATCTGTCATCTCATTAGAAGCATGCACCAATGTTGTCAGGCATGTATACAAGAACACAGGGGCCATACAAAGTGCTGCGTACAATTTTGAGTTGCTGCAATTAAATTTTGGCAAAATGGACTAGCCTGCCACATAATTTTTTCACTCTGATTTTTGGGGCGTCTTTGAATTCAGGGCTCTGTAGGTTGATCATTTTCATTTCCATCAAACAATGTGGCATCCTTTCGTTCCTAACACATTACCCAGTCTATATCAGTATAGATATCCAGGAGGATTTCTTTTTCCCATTGAGATCTGATGTGTTTTCAAAGTGTTCCTTTCATTTTTTTGAGCAGTTTATTTTTGGTTGCACTGGATCTATACAATTACAAAGAACCAACTTTTCCTTTTCAAATCCATATCTGGAAAAAAAGTCAAATCTTAGATGTTGACTCAAATATGCAATTTTATCTACAGATGAAATTTACAATGATTAAAGCATACGGTAATTTTGGCTTAAAAACGATCATTTTTCTAGGATAATACAGTTCACCTGTTCCAGACCTACACTTTAATTTAGATAGTATATTCAATGATCAATTGTTTATCAAATATTTGAAATTTGAAAATTTTAGGTACATAAACACATACTTTGTCTTAAAAAAAAAAAAAAGCAACCAATAAAAAACACCAAAGACGTATTTATACCTGTGAAGGGCCAGACTTTTTCACTTTCTTCATTTTAAGGTCAGACAGGGATAAATCAATGCGTCTAAATTAATGAAACATATTAATTCAATTGAAAAGCAGGATTGTTATGCATCTTTACAATCAAAAGATAATAACTTTAAACAAGAAGATATCTACACATATATGGCATATCTTTCCTATACATCTATTAGGCCACTTGTTGATGTAAATATACCTTTCAGGGTTGTGCAAAAGTTGATGTGTATCGTAAGAGCTTTGGCTATTAGGTAGGATGCAACCCTCAATGGATAATGAAATTTAGTATGAAATAAGCACCCATAAACACAGTTCAGCAAAAGTTCAGAATTTATAATTTCAATTTTGATGTTCCACTTCCTGTAAACAGTCACAGCCTATCACTAAAATGACAATCCAAATAGAAACTGTGCATAACATGTGTTAAGAAACAGTCAAACAAAATATGAGTGTCATGACTGAGAAATACATACACTGTGGCAATACACAGTAGCCAGTCAAAGTGATATCACCGAAATTAGAAAGAAACTGGATTGGCTGAAAGGAAACAAAAAGAAAATGCAAATTCCAACCACAAGCAAACAGGAACCTACGTGCTGTAAGGTGGCAATATTAATGTTGGGCCCTGCTCCTCTTATTTGTCCTAGTTTGAATACATCAAATTATTACCTTATTATCTAAAGTATATATTTTGCTAAACACATTACAAAGATCTCAGTTAAAGACTTATTAATATAGATGTTTTGGCTGGCCAGTAAGACTAATTCCAATACATGAAAGATACATTGCACACATAATTTTACATAGCAATTTTTTTCTTATTTTAAATCAAAGCCAGATATAAAATAAATACATACATACATACATACAAATTTACAGCAAAGTACCTGTTAATTTTTGGCGCTAATGGCTGTCTTTCTTCATGTGGCAAGTCAGAGTGGAATTCTTGAATATTTGAAAATCGATCATTCAAAGTTACGTTTTCAGTTTTAAAATAGCTTTCTGGAAATTTCACAAGGGACAAAAATAACCAAATTACATACAGTACGTAACATATTTGTCAATGTTCCATAGAATCACAATGGCTCTGCCTATTCCATAAAACAATGGAACCTTGAGTAGCTTGATTATTTCAATTCTCAAATCGAAGTATAAAGAAAACAACAACATTATACAAATATTATTTGCCTTATATAAATCTGCATCACAATTATTTACTGCTTTCTGTATCACAGAAACCAATGACTAAATGAATTAGACTGGATAAATCATCTGTATCATACATTCTTGTGGTTTCTAGATAAATGCACATGCAAAAGACATACGGACAACTGTAAAAATCACTCCCACTCCATCAGCACAATAAAAGCAACTTAACAAAAACATACAACATATTTTGTCAGACTGATTTGGTCAACTCGTAAGATAAAAAATTTAAGTATGTCACTGATTAACAGTAAGTCCTATTATGAAATGTGGTTGTACAAAATTGACCTGAGCATTTTACAGTGAACTGAGAGTGATCAGCATGTGAGAGGCCAGAAGAGATCTAAATATAAATAAAATAAAAAGAATCATGCCAAGTGTGGGAATTGTTTACAGATTAAAGTTCCTATTGTATGACATGGTCAGAAAGAGCTCTTCGAGGTTTGCTTAAATATGTCACATGAATTGATTTAAAAAACTGCATTTACCACGCTAGAGCAATAATGCTTGTCCAGAAAGGCTAAGTATATGTTTATTTAGTGTGATTGCTGCAGTGTCTTATTTAAGTTCTATTTCACTTGCTTCCAAACATACCAAAGTAATAGCACAGTATACTATTTGACAATTTTGTCTTTTTAACTGTTCAAGATATTCAGGGTACAGGTATCCTCAATATCAGAATAAATGCAATAAACTCACAACCTGTTCACATATAATATAAAGTATAATCCTCAATATCAGAATAAATGCAATAAACTCACAACCTGTTCACATATAATATAAAGTATAATTTAAAGATTTATTTTATTATTTATTGTTTTAACTATACTTACCTTTGACTTGGTGGACCAAAGAAATGATTTCTTGAGCAAAGTCCCCAGTGTGGGAATGTCGAAAGTTCTGACCTAATGAGCCAGACTGCTTTAATAAAGGTTGGAAATCCAGACCTCTCCTGCTTACTGCAACTAAATCCTGAGAAAGCTGCCTCTCTGTTGTGTGGCTATTGGAGCTACAAAAATTAAAAACACATTAAAACATTTTTCATAAAAACAGTTTTAAAAATTAAATGAAAATTAAAAACACTTAAAATGACTTACCTGGAAACCATGTCCATGTGTTTTATATTCAGCAATCAAATGAACAATTTATGTAACTTTATTTTTTTATTTTTATTTTTTTTAGAAACTTCCAAGTAAGTTATGTAGATGTTGTTTAGTTTTGGACCATATGAAGAATTAAATTGGTTAAAAAAAGAACTATGTAGAGAATTAAAAATATATCAAAACAAATGCATCATACTTTCAATTGTTTTTCCCAGAAGAGGGCGTCAGTGACAACGTGTTGAGCTGAACAGAATGCACCACTCTATCCCATGAAACCATTTTCTAAGGAATTCCAAGATGCTCTCATTTCGCTTGAGAGATATAATGCCTTCAATGTATACTAGGTCTGCCCCAGATCTTTTTGCTGTTGGCTATGTCTGGCATAACCCCTCTTCAGGATATCTTCATGTACCCCATTGACTCAAGCCAGATCATCTCACTCCTCTTGATCCAGATAAGCAGGAGTTTTACTTCAAGATCCTTTCATATTGCTGAATGATTCACACTATTGAGGAAAGCAAGTCCTGTAACCCTGGTCAGGAAACTTATTTAGGCTCCTTGTGCTTGCAATCTTTTTCTTATGGTTGGACAGAGAAGCAGTTAGCTCCCTCTTCACCATCACAGTTTAGTATAACATCTGAAAAACTGCTGCCACTGCAGAGATATGTGGTCAGTCAGTCCCATGATCAATTCCACTTCCATTTGTAAACCAATAGTCATCCAAATATTCCAAAAAATCAGTGATATGATGTAATAATATCAGAGTGGTTAGAAAATTAAAACTTCACAATATAGCCACCATACAACACACACATCACTTTCCAGCACACAATGTGCCAAGACTGTCATTGTATGTAGGGCTTGTGAGCAGCTGTAGGGACCTGGACTTCACTTTTACTGAATATTTAGAAGGAGCATGCTTAGTAAATTGCCCCCAAACAACTATTACAAGAATTATATTCTCTCACCTGTAAAAAGCAAACATGGCATCCAAATATACCACCAATTCCTTAAAGCAAAACTCGCCTATCACCCTTATATTCTAGACTTAAATTAAAAATTGGTAGCTTATCCAAAGAAAAAAAATATTGTGTGGCAAAGAGCAACCCAATGAGAGGAAATGCTACAAATTAAGATCAAGTACTTATCTGACTTCAAATTTTCAAAGTTGTAATCAAAGAGGTAAGGTTCATAAACTGAATTTCACTTTATAATAAAAACACAATTTATGAGGCTGGCAAAGTTGTTTCCTTCAATTTTTTAAAATCATTTATATTACTGTTCCAGTATCTTCACATGGTAGATCACAGGAGACTGTTGCTATCAATCTCTACTTTTCACTTCACGTTTTTAATGTTTCGGAGTTCTTTCAAAAGTCAGCAAAAACTGATAAATGTCCATTTTGACAGACAGAAAACAAACATCTTTTTATAAATAGCATGGCTATGTAGTAATAACATGCAGAAAGGCGTTTTCAGAAACGTGAATTCCCATTTTTCCAAAGCAGAAACTGGAAAACTGTCTGCAAGTTCAGTAGTTTTATACTTATACTGCAGACTAAATTCCATTGAGGGAGAAAATTTCATTTGGAACCAGGTACATTTGACAGGTTTCCTTCTAGTATTTTTTATCCAATATTTTCTATAACAGCAAGAAGATGTGAAGAATCACATGGTACTGTATACCATTATCTGTTAAGTTTTATTAAGCAACTGCCTCTTCTTTGTGCAAAAGTCCAGTTTTTTGAGATGAAGACATACTGTTGCAGATCATCATAATGTCCCCAATGTAAGTATAACACTTGAGAGTCTGAAGGGGTTTACCCAAGAAGAAGTTTTCCCATATTTCTCCATTTTCCAAGTTAGACATTGCTGACATGCATCTGAAAAATTAAGCACAACAAGAGGCTGGCAAAAAGTTGTGCTTTGTAAAGCTTGAATTGGTATAATAAGCTTTGGTTCCAGAAGTTGTTCCATCATATGCAACTGAAAGAAATTAAATAACTGACAGTCAAAGGATATTAGCAGCAAATTTTAATCTACCACACTGAATCACGGAACTCTGATAATGCTGACCAATCCTGATGACACTTCATTTTTAAAAGGCAACCAGAAGTGGTGGGTTTGAGATCTTCACCAAATAGCTTACACATTGCTACTGCTGTACAATTCACTTTTAACAGCTGTTTTTCTTTCTTCTGTAAAATGTACTGGGCTGGTCAAAACCCTTAGTATCATATAAAATGCAGACAGTCCTTTTAGAGAACAGCATCATGATAACGTGCTAGCTCACTGGCTAGTCTCAGGAATATGGGTTTCCAGATGCACAAAATCTGATTTACATTTAAAGATGATTTACAAACACTTATTTGAATTATTTTGAAGGTCGCTGCTTTAGTCTCACTTTAATATTCTTGTGTCACTGGTCAGTTATGTTTTGATGACTGCTGCTTGTCTAAACATGTCCATCATGTTGATTCTGTACTTTAGCAAGTAGTTCCCACTTGACAATTCCCATATGCAAGGGGAAGTGAATACTGAAATAACAGTGAAATGACTTGTGCAATATGTATATTGATCATTTGTTAATCGTCACACTGAAATACGCATCCATTGCAATTATTTTCCTTTTGTTTCATTGTTCTGTTTAGCACCATCCAGATGAAAATGCAAGACATTTCCATGATTTAGAGTCCTTTAGCTTGGAATTTCACATAACACACAGAATGCCATTTTTTCCAAAACACTGCTTAGAAAGACATCTGCAATTTTAAAGATTGGAATAAATTGGCAAGTTCCCAAAACTTACATTATAGAATGTATATAAACATACGCAGCTGGTTCATCCTTTTATTTAGAAAAATCCACAACAAGCATTTTTATACTTGATGTTTAAGGGTTGAACATTCTCAATGTTTTATTGTCCAGGCTTAAAAACCAATAGAAAAGCTCCAAAAGTGATATTTACTTATGAAATCCTTCCCAAATGATGATGTTTTTAATTTTAAGTTTAGAAATTTTTCAAAGTCCGTAGGCAGTGAGCTGATTTTAACATTTAAAGAATTCACAACACAAGACAGTTTTCCTTTTTGTAGATCATGTACAAGTAAACCAGACAACCTGTTACTTTAGGCTGGAATTTTGTTAATGTGTAACCATATGATGCTGTATTTACCATAACTTCTAGATATGGATATCTGGTAGGTAATGCTAATAATGAAAATTCCAAATACGAAAACACTGTAGTGACAAAAAAGGTACTTTCTGACTGTAGAGTTGTAATGTAAAACTTTTTTGCTGTATCCATTTTGAAGTATCCATTAACAGCTTGTGTCTCAAATTTAGATTTTTCAGTTTGTAATATTTAATACTTGATATTGACTTGAATATGAATCTGCTGGTTTTTCAAAGTTCCATTTAAAACTGTTAACTCTTTAAGCCACATTTCAATAATACATCCAATTATGTAAATGCCATGCTGAGTTTGGTGATCCATAATTAATTAAAAAGTTGACATTGGATTTGTTCCTTGTGAATACTGTATACTGAAGAAATTCTTACCCCAATATTAGTATAGGATATTGACTTTGCCGTGTCTTCACAAATGTTGTAGGTCCCAGGACAACGCACAAAGACATATTCCATTCATCCATTTTGAAACACATGTATCCACTTCAGAATCATGTCTACCACATTCTGTTAAATCACATTTTAATTGTTCGTCAGTTTAACAAACAACCAGTGCCCATCCTCCATAATTTTTCCCAGCTGTTGAATTTTCCAGAGATCAATTAGAAGTGTGAACAATAAGTGACATTTGAAGATTTGGCTCACTTCTCCAAAAGCCAATGAAAAGAGAAGAATGTAATTTCCTGTACATTCTTAAGTTACTGTAGCGGATGAATATTAAAGCAAATTATAAAATGAATTACAAAGCTGGAATAATGCAACTGCAATCTGCTGACATTTTCCAATGGAGAAAATTTCAGGATAGCATGTTTTGCTAGATGAAAGCAGTATCATTCTCAAAATTCAAAAAAATAATAATAATAATAAATTATTAGATCTGTTTGAGTCAAATGTAGAAGGAAATGACTTTAAAACCAGCCTCATAAACTATAAATGAGACAAAATAAAAGGACTTACCTATAGTTGCTTAAAGTATGCTTCATATCAACTTTGATGGTTAAAGTCTCACCCCTGGTGCTTTCCAAGAAGGAATTTGATTTATAAGGTTTCTGTACACCTGAATAATGCAGTTCACCGCGGAGAAACCTCTTCTCTTTAAAACTTTCTTCATAATTCCCTTTTGACATACCAGAATCATTTCTGAACTTCTCTCTGCTTACCAGCTCAGATGCTTGTGGTCTCAAGTCCACATCAGCTTTCCGAGGCTTTGAGGGACTTCCATAAAAAGTTTTATCTTGGTTAACTGCTGAACCTGGATGTCTGTCTGCAGCTGAATGGATTTTTCCACTACTGAAATGACTGCCTTCTTTATCCCGAGAGCTCAGAGCATAATCTTCTTCCTGTCTGGGGTAGCTTTTAGGGTGCTGATAATTACCCGGGGAGCGTCTGCTTGGATGCTTGTGATCATAGTTGAACGTCAAATTTCCTGTCACTTCTTCCTCATAGTAACCTCTGTCAACTGGACGGTGATCTTCACGTGAAAAATCCTCAGGCATGTCATTGACAAATGGTGGAGGAGAATGGTTCCGTTTCCACTTAGGACTTCTGCGAGGAGCTTCCTCTTGTTGATACCGCTCCATTTCTCTTGAGTGACCTTGGTCTCTGAAACCCCTCTCCACAGGATACCTGTGTTGACACAAAGTAGTTTACACGTGCATCACATACAGAAGAGATATTTTACAACTTGTATGTTTGCAGCATTGCTGAAATACCCTTCAGACTGCAGCATTTTTAACATGTGTTTGGGTAACAATTTAACTGACCTTTTTGTAAAGACCCAACACATTTCCTACATAAAACCAGCCCTTACACATATACACCAGGCCTGAACAAATATGAAGTTATCAAAAAATTACAAATCAATACAAGATCCAGCAATTGACATTCTGCACTAATATGTAATCTTTTATTCTGCTGAACCTTAGCCTTGCACATCACTTTACCCAGGCTGAAACGATTCTTTCCGGTTTCTTTCTTTATAAGAACTTCGCCCATGAAATTCTTCGGAGCTTCTTCGAGGAGAAACAGAAAACGACTCTCTTGACCAGGAAGGGGCACAATCTTTTTTATCCTGCCACTTTTCTTCACGTAGTGAACGGTCATAAGGCTTGTCTTTTCCACCATCCTTAAAATGCCTGGGGCTCTTCATTCGATTTGGCTTATGTGTTTTATCCTCATAATGTTGTCTCTCATACCCATCACTGGACATCTCTTCTGGGTATTTATTAGGCTCATACAGTCCCCTGCTTCTTGGCCTATCTGGACTTGGCGGTCTCCGAGAATTTGAGGTATGAAACGTTTCAGTAGTTGTCGGCTTTCTGTGGTTAGAGTATCCATGAAAAGTATCTGATTGCATTCTTTTTGCATTAGGTGGAGGTTGCCTGTAATCAATGTATTTTTGTCTGCCGTTATCATGATGATGAATTCTAGAATTATTTTCTTCAAAATCTTTATCTTTTTCAGAATACTTCCACTGAGAATGTTTTCCAGGTCCTCTTTTATAGTTCTGAAAATCCTCATTATAATGGGGGGCAAAAGACTGCTTTTCATATGGTTCCGGGCTTCTCCTATATGACGGCGATGTGGACCTGAATTAGAACAAAAATATTATGTTGAGCTGTTATTTATTTATAGTACTATATCTGAAAAATATTTTTAAAATTAAAAATATGATATTTATTTTTACAATTTAATGTAAGCCTTACTGATAATAACTTTAAATTACTTTTTTAATTACTTGAATTCTAAATGACTAAAAATTCCTATAAAATTACTGCTGTAATTCACATTATTAAAAATAAGTTGATTTAGAAGAAGGGTTAAATGATTTTTCTACTTTAGGTTCATGCACATTTTTAAATACCTGTATTTATATCTTGGGGCCGAAGGTCTAGCCATCTTTTAAAAATATTGCCTTTGAAGAAAGAACAAAAAACAAAGTGATCAACAAAGTATATCTGCAGTAATACAAAAGATGACTACACTGGTGAGCAAGACTGTGAATCATTTGCATTTTTTGCACAGTTCATCTAATGCCTAATAATAACAATAATCTGATTGATCAAAGACACACATAAAAATGATTGTGCTTTGCTGGACACTTTCACCTAGCATATGTGTTTTGTTTGGACATCAAATGTGAAATATTACAAAGGACATGGTAATCCAGTGTCACGTCCACAAACAGAACACTTTGTTAGGACCATCACAATATTCCACAGTTTATCATTAAGTGCAGAAACAAATCTTGCAGTGCTTCTGAGGTATAAAGAATAACAGATCCATATTTAAAGATTCTGGCCTCCATTACGTCACAGGCAGTCAAAAAAAGCAAAACCACTGCCATTGTTCATTAAAACAGCAAGGCGTTCCAAACTCTGGGAGGTCACAAACACTGAACAACATCTCTCCTAAATGACTACACTTGGCCAATCTGCTGATTTCAGGGAATTTAAGGTATGAAATGCTTCAGTGGTTATAGGTTTACAGTAGATAGAGTATGAAGAGTATCAGAGTATTAAGAGTACGAAAAGAAGTATCAGATTGCATAACAGATTACATTCTTTTTGTATTTATCAGAGGTTGATCTTTGAAGAGTCCAACACACGAAGATCAGAGAACAAAAGTGAAGACTGTATGAGGATATGAATGAGAAAACAAAATATAAGCTTTTATATGCTTATATAAATGACATTCATATCTAATCTGCAACAGATAAGCCTACTGTGGACAAAACACATCATACAATTAAGAATAAAAATAGCCTGGAAACAGAACACTATACATGATGGCAACAAAGTGTGCACCGAGAAACATAAAACTAAAGCATGAAAGTTAAAGAAATGCATGTAAACCATTATCAGAAAGAGAATATGCTTCATATCCAATGATGCTTCAATAAGCAGGTAAATTCGCCCTCAGTGTCACAGACTGCTGCTAAGTAATCCCAACATACTCTAGTTGTAGCTCACGACTATGAATATAGCAAGAGGTGGGCCTACAATTCAAACGCTTGTCTGCGTGCATTCGGATTTTGTTCACAAGAATGACTTACAGAGATGGTTATTTAACAACATGTTTTGTAAAAATGTGAGCATGCAATTGGATGACATGTGGTTTTTGTGACCACAGCAACTAGAGATTTTAACATTGTTTGTTGCTGTCCAGTGTTGATATCTTATTACATCAGAACTTTTATTATTTCTGTTCAGCATGAAAACATGAGAACAACATTTATTCTTGGCCATCACTATGAACTACATAAGGGTAAGTAACATAAAGTCATTTTTGGGTGAAATATTCATTCAAGGACAAACTAATTGAGAAACAAAGATACTTCAACTGATTTCATGAACCTTACAACATGATCAATCAAAATGCCATTATACATTAAAATGGAAACTTAAGTGTAAAAACTTAAGTGTAACGGTATAAATTTACAACAGGGAGCTAATATCTTCACATGATATAACTAATTTCAGACTGTAGTATCAACTGGATTTAGTTGAAACAAAAAATCATTGGTGAATTACTTCTACTTCATACTAAAAGATAGGGAAATGTAACCTTTACCTGAAACAAATTTATTCTGAGAAAAAGTAATCCTTCACCAAGAAATACTTATTTTTAACAAAATCAAATGTGCCAGGATTACTGGCAACTCTGGAAATAACAAGCAATTCTTTTTTCATAATACAGTAACATGCAGAATGTCTGTACTAAAATTAAGAGAAATACACATTTGGCCTGAACCTGTGCGTTAACTTCATGAAATGGCTACAGTTTCCACAGCACCTTCAGTAAATGAAAGCAGGGCCTCAAGTCCTTATGCCAAATAAGACTATTTAGTAAGTGAACACAAACGTTTATGTAAATGCACACATATCAATTGTAAACCTTAACTTTGGCAGGACCACCCAAAAGTCTCACTCTTCCAATATGTCATTTTTATGGCAAACACCTTGATAAAGCCAACAACCTTGCCTTTCTTCTCTAAACCAGTGTGCACAACTGTACCACTACCATGGACATTCATCATTGTTGAGTGCCATCTTATATTGACATCAGAATGTTCCACCCCTTCCACCAACCTAAAATAATTCCAACTTGATGTAAACATGATAAAGGAGAAGGCATGGCCCAGTCCCTTTCCTGACAGTGTGTGTTGCACCCATCGTTTATCTGGTATTATCATACATGTGCCAAACTTAAAAGTACTTGATGTTTCTAATAAAAAAAGGTGATTTTTTTAAAGCTTTTCTCTATTCTTTATATACATTTTGTGTGATTGCAGATGTACATTAGGGCTGAGCCGATGCTCAATGATATTGCCCATCATCGACTGGCAGGACACATTGTCAATGTAAATAAAAATGGTCAACTGGCTCCAAACATTTACAGAAATTCCCTCAAAGCACCAAACTATAGCTGTTACTTTTTTTAAAAAATTTATTTTTTAATCAAGAAAGTTGACAAGTGTTTGTGAGACTCCATTGCTATGCTTGATTAGCAGAAATGCACTTTAGCCGAGTGAAGGCTGCCTGATCACTGTGTCATGCACAACGTTTAAACAGAAAGAGTGCAGGTATATTTATAGCACCAGTGCTCGCAGGCTCCAAGTGGCTATGGTTTCATACTATTTACATCACTCTTTTAGGTAGCTCACTATCCTTTAAATGATTGCTCACTGTGGCCACATATGTTGGAATTCTTTTGCAATTTTTGTAGGTGTGCTGACTGATATCCAGGCTGATGCAACTTGTCAGCAACATATTTTTCATTCACTATCTGTTTTCCTAACCCGCTTATCCTGGGAAGGGTAGAAGGGTCAGCTGGAGCCTATCCTTAAGGTGTTATATTTTACATAAGCTATGCAGTGAGATTCAAGCACCGGTGTGGTGGTGCTTGTTTGGCCTTGCTGGCAGTGTTTGAAGTGGTCCAGTGCCAAAGGCACTCAAAGATTTAAGGGGTCCCGCACCCTTCAATTGAATATTAATGTATCATAACACTCGCATATTCAAGGGGACCACCATTTCCTTATTACATCCTAATAAACACACACGCACTCAGTTGTCCAAGTGGGAGCCCCCCGCCCCATCATGTAAAAGTATTAAGGAATTGGGTGGAGGAAAAAGACAGTAACTAACCAGAATATATAGCCAGTAATTTGTTTCCACTTCAAGCACTGCTTGATGGCAAATGGGAATGTAATTGTACTGTGTAAACAAGATATTAAATTTGTAATAAATTAATTGTCCTCCTACATGCACATTTATTACTGCACAATTAATTGAATTAAAACTTAAATCGCGATGTGAACCACTATGATTACTAAACGCCAAAAGGCTGCAATTTTCTACCAGTAGTATATGCAGGGGAGTTTTATACCAATATGGCACGTGATTTGTAGCAATTTTCACCTCCTTAGCATTGCATTTTATTTAAAAAAAAAAAAAAACCCGTAAAAAGCGTTGCATTTTTGTGGCATGAAAAATGATATTTTTACTAAGTCTCAAAAGTATAATAAAGATAGAAATAATAATAGTAATGACGATTAAAAATAATATGAAATGAACAATGATAACAAAAATAATAACAGTAATAATATTACTACTGATGATGCCAAACCTATATAATCTCAAAATAAGTTCTTTTTGTGGTAAAACTTAAAAGCACGTTGAAAGACATAATCCAACATCACAGTAATAACAACACAATAATAGTGGGTTTCCTTTCAGATTTTCATTCCCTATTTATCAGTTTTTGAACAGCACACTGCACAGGTACAAGTTGGATTCTGTTTTTGTATTTTTCTTTTGGAGGTATATAATCAATAAAATGTCTACCAATAAGACGTTCTGGATTGATATGCAATGTTCTGGGTCGACCACGTCTCTTTAGCGGTAGTGTGGACGGTGGATGTGCAGCAAAGAATTTCTTCTACAAGCTAGCATGTAAAGTTTGCATAAGATATAGTTTTGGCAGCGTTTTGTTTGTATAACACAAATTCATTCCACATTCACTGTTCCACCAGATCACAAAATAGCTTTTTATAGTATTTTCTTTTGTTGCCTCCGCATAGCGGGATAGAAAGTCAATTCTTGATCCGCAAGATTTCTACCACCCATTATGCTGTTGTAGATGACCACAGCACAAGGATTCATAACCTGCTTGTTGCCTTTTGCCTGTACAGTGATTGTAGCTGAATTATGTACAGTGCTAAGAAGACAAACATCTGTGTCCTTCCATTTCAGAACAAGCACTTTACCTTTGTGCCAAGCTGCACTTACTGTAATTTATCCATCCATCCATCCATTTTCTAACCCGCTGAATCCGAATACAGGGTCACGGGGGTCTGCCGGAGCCAATCCCAGCCAACACAGGGCACAAGGCAGGAACCAATCCAGGGCAGGGTGCCAACCCACCGCAGGACACACACAAACACACCAAGCACACACTAGGGCCAATTTAGAATCGCCAATCCACCTAACCTGCATGTCTTTGGATTGTGGGAGGAAACCGGAGCACCCGGAGGAAACCCACGCAGACACGGGAGAACATGCAAACTCCACGCAGGGAGGACCCGGGAAGCGAACCCGGGTCTCCTAACTGCGAGGCAGCAGCGCTACCACTGCGCCACCGTGCTGTAATTTAGCTCTGCCAAAGTCTTCATGTATGCCATGATGATTGAGACGCAATGTTGCCTATGCGTCTTTGCAGCAAGATGTCAAATAGCTCTAGTGAAGTATAAAAATCGTCCATGGTTACACTGTAACCTTGATCCAGCAGAGCGTCTATCAAAGTCGGCACCAATGACAAGACAACACCGTACTAATTGTATTTCAGGTCAAATATTGTCAATTTTCCTGTTCCACAGAACCAAATTCCAAATTTACATCGTTTTTAGATTCACAAAGCTTGTAAAGCTTTATGCCAAATCTTGCTCTTTTTGACGCGATGTACTGTATCCAAGACAGTTTGCCGTTATAAGCCATGAGACTTTTATTGATGCTGACTTCCTGGTCCGGAATGTAAAATGCTCTGAAATGTTACTACAATCGCCTGGCATATCTCACAATTTTTTTTCATTTTGGGTGCTGGATGGGTATTTTCATCAAAGTCTTCATTGTTGATAAAGTGTAGATATTTCATAATTAGTGAAAACCTAAACTCAGACATTTCTCCAAAGAATGGCAGCACTGACAGCACTTTTACTGCCCGAGTGATCATCGGTTCTAACGCTTACAGAAGGCGCATCTGTACAGTTGCCCAAGTGACACTCGGGACTAACGCTTTTAGCATGGTTTTCGCAGCCCGAGTAACACTATGGGTCTTGTGTGAAGAAGGTAAAATGACCTTGGAATAAATCACCTTTGAGTCATAATAACATTACTGAATATAACTTGTGTGTGCTGAGTTGCAGCAATCTGAGAGACAACAGAAACGAACTCCTCAGCTCCAAGCTAAAACACACACGCAACATTCTCCCACCACCTTGTGTAGACGTTTTCTGTGGTACATGGGTTGAAGAGGCAAATTATTTGTAATCCACAAGCATCTCTCCATTACACTATCCCACCAAGAGACAAAGGTATCGTACATTGTCAATGTTTTGAAATGACAATGTGACTATGTGAACTTTTAAGACATCACATTGCCCTAATGTACATCTTAATGGCTGAAGGGTGTAAAAAAAAAGGACAAGCAAGCATGTTACCATAACTGTAGAGTGTGTGTGTGTTTTATTTTTTTATGAGTAATCAGAACATAGTTTTCAAGAAAATATTTACCACTATTCTATTTGCATTATTATATTATTGGTTTGTTAAAGCACCAATTTATTTTGGAATGTTCCTAAGATTAATATGGTGGAACTGGATGAACTCAAATTATTAGATTTCCCACCATGCAAATTTACCAGTCTTGACATAAGAGTCCATCAATGATTCATATCTTACATATGGGTTCCATTGCTAATTTTGATATTTATTGCACAATGAATCCTTCCTTTAGTAATTCTGCCTGTAATTAAAAACCATCTGGAACTAGGCTGTCGGTTTGTTCAGGTTCTTTTGGGGTTAGTGGTATAAAGCAAATATGACCAAAACTACCCAAGTACACTTAGTTACAATGAACCGATAGGTCAAAAAGGGTGAACTGCTCGCTGAGAAAGACAATAAATATGCCGTGTCTAAATACAAACGTGATCATTTATTTTTTAGCACAGGATACCGAAGTGTCTGAATAAGATAGCAGTATTACTAAATTTTTTTATATTGGATAGAGGTAAAGAGTACACCAGGTAAGATGATTTATATTTTCTAATAAATAAAATTAATTTTGGCTTATCATGGTGCCAGAGAGTTTTTGAACATGCTAGTAAGCATCCACATAAGAACAGAGTTGGGTTTGTACTAAACATTTTCCATTATCAATACCAGAACTCGGTTGTTGGGAGGAGTAGGGAATCGGCAGTAGAGATCATGCTAATTAACAAACAAGTGCAAGGTGCTTGAAAGCGACCATTTACTTCCAGTACCGACGTTAACAAAATACTGGTAGCTTGCTGTTTTAAAAATCTGGGTTTAATTAGTACTCTTTTTATGTATTTAATGATTGGTTTCTTGAATAGCATTATTTTCAATAGCGGAACACTGGCAGTAGAATAAAGTTTAAAATACTTGACATTTCAGGCACAATGTGTATCCTCAACATTACTCTAATGTCTTGCCATCAGTAGCTTCAACTGTCTCAACCTTCCTTGCCTGCATTCCCATAAAGTCTTTGGAGGAGCCTTTCTCACCACCTGTTTGCTTTTGGATTACCACTATTGGTAGACCATTACTCGCTGTGAACATGTCATTGGTGTCCTTGCGAATATTTCCCAACTTGGCAAGTAACTCAATTTGCCTCTTCTTAGTACTTAGCAACCCAACATCAAGCAGTATGGTATTTGCTTGTTGATGCTGAAATGCTCAATTTTACCTGCTTTTTCGTAATAAAGTGACAACGAGGAGTTGAACTTTGTCCCTACCACCAAGGTATCATGTCATTATCCCACCACCGAGTCACCAAGGCCCAACTAACCAAATACACTGGTTGGGACACAAACACACGCCGAGTAGCGATTTATTTCTAGAAATGCACTGAATGATTTTAATCTTAGTCATTGTAGCTGGTGGCTTTATAACTGATAAAGGTCAGTTTGAATGGCATATGACAGAAAGACAGATATACAAAATTCAAGTAATTATGTATTTGCAATATGCTAATTTTAATGTGTGTTATTGTGTGAACTGTTGGGTATAATGCTCAGTACAACGCGATATGTTAGTGTTAGTTTAATCTGATGACAAAAAAATGTTACTTTGGTACCAAACTACAGGACGTGCCCGTTTGTTATAGTAAGACACTTGTAAAGTCTTATGGGTGCCTGCAAAAATGACCAACGCTGCGAGGGTTTAGCCTTGGTAGAACTGACCTCCGAGTGACCCGACTGATAACTGCAACGAACAGCTGGGGTCCTTTCTTGAATACACGATCGTGCTCATCATGTCTATTAAATGTTAAGCTGCAGTTGGGTCTAACAGAGATCAGTAGCTCAAGCTCGACATCTAACTCTGTAAAAACACACAGCCCGTTAAGGCACCACGTGGGTTTGTTATCCGAATAGTTAGTCAAGAGTAAAAACATGCTTGTTGTCAGTACCTTTACTTCATTTATTTTTTGCTTGGCTGCGCATGACTTTCTGTCGTTTGAACTCTCACACTGGACATATTCAGCATACTTTCAAGAACAATCCTAATAAGAAAGGCTTACCTTGAGCTTCAGAATCACCCAAAACTCGCTTTCCACTGCAGTGTTATTTAGAAAACAACTTACACAATTACAGTCATCACCTACTTAGAATGAACCAGCGCATATTTATGAATAAGTCTAACTGCGTCGTAAACTGTTTACAAAAAAGGGGAAAGAAACAGTCGTCAAGAACCAGTTTTTCCTGCAGCAGCGCACAGTCCGGAAGTCGAAGGAGAACTCGGGATAACCCGGAAGTGTTTACTAGCGTGCTGCGCTGGTCACGTTGGCGCAGCTTCAACCTGCCAGTTAGTAAGGTCGTTGGCTTGTATCGTGGTGGGGTCGCATTTGATTTTATGCTAGTGCATTTTAAAACAGGTTTTCTTTCTCGTGCTTGTGGGAAGTTTGGCGTCTGAAGTGGTATGGATGTGTGCTGTGTTCAGTTTGTAGTTTTTACTTAGCGTGTTGCGAAGACAAACGTAGGAATGAAAAGCAATTCGTTTTTTCCTTTGTTCTGTAGGACGTATAATGTTGACAGCGGAAGTCTCAAACGCAGTTGCCGGGTTGTATTAGCTGAATGGAGGGGATTCGTTTCAGTTTTTTATCAGTCAGATGTAATATGAATATACTTGTTAAAATGCAGTACTGTTCTTTGCTTCATTTCATTTTAAAGGGCAGTATTCGTAGCGACCACAATTTGTGGCAAAACGAAATGAATAAAACGAAAAATTCTGAAATCATGCAAATATACTGCGATATATATATATATATATATATATATATATATATATATATATATAGTCAAATTATGAAATAGACGCATAGTTAAATAGGTCATCCATTTATCACGAAACTTTTCCCAAAGGCCCTTTTAATGCCACCAGCGCTATTTACTTCTAAACGCTTGTTTTCGTAATGGTTTCGACACTTGTCAGTCAAAACAAAGACCACCCGTTCCCATTGGTTAATCCGTGGACTGCCCATTCAGGCCAACAGACCGCAGGACCAATGAGGTCAGTCATGTAATGCTCCAACATCACGAAACGCCCATCACATTACACCAATGCTTCCCAAACTCGGTCCTGGGAACCCAACTGTGGCTGCAGGTTTTTGTTCCAACCAGCTTCTGTTTTTAATTGGACTCCTGGGCTAATTAAGTTAACCGTTACTTCACAAGTTATGTGTTTTGGGAACAATACAGGAATTAGAAAACTAAGTTTGGTAAAAAAAAAAATTATAATAATTAAAATGTACCAGGCAGTTATATTGGAATAATATATTATTTTTCTTTTTAACAGTATTTTCATCTTGATTTTCATTCTACTTTTCTACTTTTCCAGGTGCTCTAATTGTTTAATCCATTATTTACTAATGAGTGGATCAGATGCTAAAGTAGTTGCAGCCTTTCATGATTCAGTGTTGTTTGCCAGCGTGTCTGCTCTGCTCATTTTTAATTGTCATTAATAAGATACAACAAAGGAGAAAACTGCACAGAGAAAGGGCAAAATATAATAAAATCCACAAAAAAGAGTTAAGCATTTAAATCTATAGCAAAAGCAGAAATATTTCTAAATGTCTTATAAATGTAAACATCACACTGCTCTGCTTTTCTGATTGTAGAATAAAAGAAAAAAAATACCAGCTAATGAAATGTGTTAGCAGGTGTTGTCGCTGATTATAAATCTGGTTGGAACAAAAGCCTG
Organism: Polypterus senegalus; assembly: GCF_016835505.1. Taxonomy (NCBI): domain Eukaryota; kingdom Metazoa; phylum Chordata; class Cladistia; order Polypteriformes; family Polypteridae; genus Polypterus; species Polypterus senegalus. The sequence continues at coordinate 270,090,226 of NC_053155.1, forward strand.
CAGCCACAGTGGGTCCCCAGGACTGAGTTTGGGAAACACTGCATTAGACTATGATTAACATTAGGGCCCCGTTACACTATGGTTAAGATTATTATTTTTGAGGGGGTAATTTTGGGGTTATCTGACTCAAAGGTTGTTTTGTGACTGAAGTTGAGGACATTACCAGACCTATGTCATAGGCATTGTAGGCTGCAGTTAGACCCTTCAATTTGGGGGTAAATCACGGCCATCATGGAAAAATAAGGGAGCAAACAAAATAACAAATTGTTAAAAATAAGTTTTTTTTTTTTTTTTTACATGTGAATTCTCTTGGATTTCATACCTACCACACTCTCCCCATGTCCAAATGAACAATGAAAGCAATGTTAGCAATTACCACCAATGCTGAACCTTAAAAATCATTGCTCGGTCAGCCTACTTAAATTGAAGTTCATGTACAAATGGTTAAAGATTAAGATTGTTTTGGGACTGATTGTCATTTGACAGTAGCATTCACATGCCCCTGCAGTCTTACTCCTCCTCCTCCAAGACAGGAAATCCAGGGCTGGTGTTAGCTTGGGGAGTTCTGTCTGTGATACTGTCATTTCTTAGTTTAACAAGATTACAAATGAATCTTTTGAATACATTTCAGTATAACAATTACCATTTATAGTCACAATTCCCAAAGCATCAAGCTACAGGCAAAGATTCAGGAATAAGTGAAGTACAGAAACAGACTTTGTATGTAGTTTCTTTAATATTTAAATTATTGCTTTTGCTCTCCAATTTTTTTTTGTTTTGTAAATTAAACTGATTGTGTATTATCCCTGCATGTCTTTGGACTGTGTTCTATGAGAGATTTAGATGCAGTAAGGTTAAGATTTAATATCTCTAGGAAATACGTTTCACCAAGTTTTTCATTACCATGATGCTTTATGAAGTGACACAATATAAATAGTTTTGGATAACAAAAGGCATCCTTCATTGTGAATATGTTATACAAAAACACGGCATTCAGTTGCAGATGACATACTATAATGCAAATGGAAGTTGGAAATGATTTTTCATCAGAGTAGTCTAAAATATTTAATATAAAGATTAGTGTTGTTTTTTTTTATTAATAGCTTTTTTTAAGTGGTAAATTAATGAACAATATTTGACGTTTTTTTCAGAATATGAAAAATTCTCAAAATGGGGGAAATTGCCTTGCTTGTTTTTGACTGAAGTACCTGGCAATCCAGCTACTTGCATAGCTGCATTTCAACTGGCAAACATGCAGAGGAAGCTAAAATTTGTGATGGAACATTTGAATAGAAAGAGAGAATTTGACACATGATACTATTTTGAGATGAGCTGTTAGCCATCCAATCTCACTGAGGCTGCATAGGTGGTGAACCAGTTGCTGAGGGTAGGGAAGGCTGCAGGGCCCTGTGGTATTCGAGGTGAACTTCTCCAAGCTGGTAGTAAGGCTGTCCTCCTGGCACTACAAGCAATTCTTACATCCATTAGGGAGACGGGCATCATCCCAACTGTCTGGAAAATGGGACTTAATGTCCCTACCTGGAAAGGGAAGGGTGATCACCTGGGGCCTCATGTATAAATGGTGCGTACGCACAGAAATGTTGCGTAAGAACTTTTTCACGTTCAAATCAAGATGTATAAAACCTACACTTGGCGTAAAGCCACGCACTTTTCCACGGTACCTCATACCTTGTCGTACGCAAGTTCTCCGCTCGGTTTTGCAAACTGGCGGCACCCAGCGTCAAAGCAATGGTACTGTTCTTGTGTGGTTACACATTATTTTCCTGACGCGGCTTTATAAATACACTGAAACTAACCGCATATTGTTTATTAGTGTAATGCATCTGATTGTAATTAACTTGTAACAATATAATGGTCCAGGGAACAGCCATAGTATTCCAAATACCATAACTGCTTTAGCGTTGTTACACTCACTTCTTCTTTCAGCTCCTCCCGTTAGGAGTTGCCACAGCAGATCATCTTTTTCCTTATTTCTCTCACTGCACCACTCAGAGTATTTATATAACCGTATCTGAGTGTGAATCACAGCAGCAGCTGATCGGAAAGAGAATTATCGGTATACAGCTTCAAGTACACGCTGTCTCAGCCACGACAAAACACTTCAAAGCCTTTTTCTACAGACCTCGCGGTTCAGAAAGTTTCATCCCAAGAACTATAAATGCACTCAATCAATTGCTCCTTGTAGAACTGTTTGTACTTATAAGTACAATCACTCCACTGTAAACTTGCACTACAGTTATAATATCGCACAACCTGAGCCACTTTATAAAGTGCGTATTTACATATGATGACGATATCATTTTTAAGGTGAAATGCAGCAAAATATATTATACAGATAAAACTTTAACTTCATTTAAATAATCTATATTCTTCACTGGGAGTGTCGTGAAGGATAGAATAAACAAACATGTACTACGAAGATATTTCAATGTTTCTTAAACGGTTTGAAGAATCGGCGCTCCCCAATTCTGATTGGGTATTTGGGGAAAGAAAAGCAAGGACTGCAGTGGCGGCTATGCCAATATATATTGAATATAAAACAGAAAGAGAAAATAACAACACGGCTAAAAACGCGGCAACAAATTTCGGCAAAAGTTAAATGCTTGTGTCATGTGCACGAGGCGGCTATGCAGTGTCCGCAACGGACGTGGCCATCCACCGTGCATAAGCTACCTTACTGACATTGGCGGGCGAAGGAGCCACCGATTCTTCCTCTGCCCAGTGCTGCCTCGGAGTACTGCTGCAATAAATTATTTCATCGAAGGTCGTACACAATCACTGCGCCGTGAAAGCCATAATTAATAATGTGCTTTAACTCCTATCATCATAAAAATGATATCACGTATACATCTCAGTATTTTAGTTATTCAGAGAGCTGTAATATCACAAATGTAATGGATTCTGTGTCCAGTTGGAGGAAGAGAGCCGGTTTAAGAAGCAAGTAGTGATTCACACACACAGAGCACACAGAAGATCAAATACAAAACAAAGCATTTAACGTGCTACTTTAATTACGATGTGATTTGAGAAACTGGTTAATTAAACGATTTTAAGATGAAGTTTATGATGTTCTACTTTAATGATAAAATAAACTACGTGATTAAAGTGGAAATGTCGAGATTGAAGTTGACATTTCGTGCTTTTTCCCCTTTGTGTGCCCTTTTTTCTCTGTACCCTAATAAGCTTTCATATGACACTCAGACAGTGGGCTGCAACTCGCCTTTTCACCGCGACTTTGATATGTGACTTCTTTTTTATTTCCGGCACTGTGCGATTTTGTGAACGTGAGCTTTCATGTTTCTCCAACATGCTATGTCACTCGATCAACTTCCATTTTGTTGATTATACCACGGTTTATTTGAACAAATAGTATGTTTTTCCTTTGCCTCCAGTTGGTATTCGCTGAAATTCTTATATTTTCCCCTGTGCTTTTCCCATTGTCTTTTCAAAGAAGGCTGAGCTTAAGGGCGATTTATATTCATTTGCATATTCAAAGAGGCGTAATTTTGGGAGGAGTTGGTGCGTTACATAAAGTACGTGCACAAGGATTACTTTTCACGCTGATCGGGATTTATGTAGCGGAAGAACGTGGAAGTTGGAGTACGCACAGATTCCTGCATCTGGATTTTTCTGTGCGTAAGCACATTTCGGCTTTTGTGCTTACGCCATGTTATAGTGCGAGTTCTACACACGGCGTTATACATGAGGCCCCTGGATTGCAGCAACTACGGGGGGATAACACTGCTCTCGGTGCTGGGTACGTTCCTTGCTACGGTCATCCTCAATAGGATCCGTGATCACCTGCTCACTTACCAGCAACCATAGTCTGGTTTTATGCCTAAGGAGTCTACCATTCACCACATCCTGGGACTGAAGGTTCTCATGGAGCGCAAATGGAAATATTAGTAGAGTTTCTTTGCAGCCTTTGTTGATATTCATAAGGTGTTCGACTGCATTGATCGAGCTGCCCTGTGGGACATTCTGAGATTTTAAGGGAACCTTTCAAGGTTGCTGGATATCATGGCTGGCCTGTACACTGGTACTGTGAAACCAGTGGGAGTGTGGTACAGAGTGAAGGCAGAACCTCTGTGTTTTTCCCAGTTGATTCTGGGGTTTGTCAGGGTGCGTTCTTGCTCCAACTCTTGTACAATGCTGGCATGGACCGGGTGTTGGGCAAGGTTGTGGTGTCCAGCGACTGTGGAGCATCTGTTGGTAAAGAAAGATTCACTGATTTTAACTTTGCTGATGATGCTGTAATTTTCACAGAGTCAATGGAGGCTTTGATTGGGGCTCCTGAGAGACTGAGCGAGGAGTCTTCCGAGTGTCTGGGTTTGCAAGCGTCCTTTATGAAAACCAAGATCCAGGCCTTTAATGACTTCTTAATCACAGCCAATAGCAGTTTGTCTGTCTGTGGAGAGAGGTTTGCAGCATGTCTATGTTGACTCCTCCTATGAAGTCAATAGACGGATTGGGAAGAGCATGGGGGGGTCATGAGGTCTCTGGAAAGGGATGTGTGGCACTCCTAAAATTTACCAAATGACTGACAAAGGTCAAAGTCTGTAGAGTCCTGGTGCTTTCTGTTTAGCTATATGGTTGGGAGGACATGGACTCTATCCAGTGACCTTGGACGAAGACTGGACTCCTTCGGTACTGTGTCTCTTCGGTGAATCCTTGGGTACCGCTGAATTGTCATTGTGTCGAATGAGCGGTTGCTCACTGAGTCCCAAATGAGGCACATTACCTGCATTGTGATGGAGTGTCAGTTATGGCACTACGGCTTTGTGGCGTGATTCCCTGAGGGTAATCCGGCTTGCAGGTTCCTCATTGTTGCCAACTAGGATTCAGAGCTGTTTCGTTGTGTGGTGGGGTGCAGCAACATGCTCTACCAGTGCATGCTCCCCAACCTGACCTGACCTAGGATATGATGAAAATACTCAGAGAAATATTCAAAATGTAGTTATTGAAGAATTTGTTAGTATTTTAAGAATTACTGAGCACTTTGTCTGCACAGAAAACGCTCCTGAAGAAATCATGTAAGGACACATTAATGCAGATTGTCCAAGACTGGAAATTACAGGTGAACTGCTTCCAGAAGACCTTCTGTGCAGACATGGTGCTGAACTGATCTTAAACTACTGAGAACCTCTTCATTAACATGAATATTTTAAGAGTACATATCCATTCATGCATTTCACTGTATTGACAGTTCATCTTAAAATAATATCATGTTGTGGCTGAAAACTTTTTCAGATTGGTGGAGGCAAGATGTTTGAGTGACAGTAACTTGTTAGAAGAAAATAGGGAAGTAGTCTCCACATTCCACTGGCCTGTAGAACATATACAGTTAGGTCTGTAAGTATTTAGACATTGCTTCAACTTTTGTAATTTGCTCTCTGTATACCACAATTGATTTGAAATTAAGCTATCAAGACGTGACGCAAGTATAGATGTTCAGCTTTAATGTATTTGGTACAGCAAAGGTATTGCATTAAGCTTTTAGAAATTATAGCCATTTTTCACAGAGTCCCTTCATTTTCAGCGGCTGAAAGGTATTGGACAAGTGACTGACAAGCAGTCTTACAGTCAGGTGTTGCCTGTTCCCTTGTTAGTCTATGACATATTAAGTAGATAAAAGGTTTGGGGTTCACTCAAAGCACTGAATTTGAGTTTGGTAGCTGTTCAGTGGAATACAACAGGAGGTTCAAAGAGGCGTCAATGCAAGTGAAGGGACGCCGTCATTAGTATGTGACACCCTGGGTTCTTAATCTGGTCTCTCTGTATCTCATTTCCCAAGGATGTAGATAATACAGGAGAGTTGATACTTGTCCTTCATTTTGCATCCAGGTCTTCCTGATAACCAAATTAATACAATGGTCACCAAACCGTCAAAAATACCTAGTCAGTAGCTGGACAGTATTCATAAAGAATGTCTCATCTCAGCAGAAACCTCACAGTAGAGGACAGGCACTATATTGTACATATCCTGAGATATTTCACACCAGAGACACCTGTACGATACTCTGAAAGAATACAAAGGAATCTAGCATCATCTTTCAATGCGCACTTACCGAACCAGCAGCCAAGTGATTTCTAAATTAGGGACACTAATTCTGCATCTTTTTTCTTAGGATTAATATTTAAATGTATGTTTTATCCTTATTTTTCTATTTCTTATTACATAATATAAATATTTTTTATGCGTCACTTGTCTTTTTCTATGGTAGTGAGTTAAACATTTAATTCAGTATCACGCTAAACTTCAGTCGAAATGTAAACATAAAATGTTTTAATTGCACATTCGTGCTTTCTCATGTGCATAAAGGTCTGTCTGATGCGTGCAGAATTCTTTTTTTTTACATGACCCACTGTATTAAGTCTGTTGAACACGATCATGATGTGGTCTACGTTAGTACACAACTTTGTACCCATTCTCAGATACCAAAAAAAAAGCACCTTGCAACTGCACAACTCTGGGGCACACTGGAGCTGTTCTAAACCCGACAGTATTTACGGTAAAAAGACTAAGACCAGGGCCTATATTTATTAAACATCTCAAAATTACTCCTAGGAATTGGATAAGGGTAAGAATTTGTCCAAACTCAGAGTAGGACACAAGAAGTATTTATGAAGCATCCCACTGTTACTCTCAGCTAGGAGTACGGATTTGAGAATGAATGATGTCATGATTTTATGGCATCCCGATCCGTAAAGTGGAACTCATGATGTTCTGTACTTCTCTTGTAAATCATGATGACGTTTTATAGTTTTCTGAAACTAATGCTACAGCTTCACTGCAAAGATAATACTAACACAAGAAGAAAAACATAATAAAGTAGGATATTCAGCTAAGCGGCATATAATTGTTGCCACTTCACAACAACAAAGAATAATATTGTAACAAGCACCAAGATGTAAAGACTGAGACACATACAACAAACGATAGTGTAGCCAGAAATTTGCACATTTATTTAATAATGAATGATCCAGGGATTGTTACTGCCTTGTACCCCATGCTTGATGGGACAGGCCTCGGCTTCCTTGCAACCTTGTTCAGGGTGAAGCAGATTTAGAAAACGGATGGCTGGATGGATTAATGATCTACAGCGATACTTTCAGGTGAATCAGCTTTCAGCTGTTATGGAAACACCGCGTAAAGTAACAGTTAATGTATACTGAAACTAGCCATGGTTCTGCTTCTGAAGTCACTTTCACTCTTCCAGTGTCCCACAGGTCTCTCTGTGATCCTATCATCTTCTGTGAGGCTCTATAGAGTATATCCAATGCCCTAAGAGTCTCTACTGGCCTTATTGAACTTTTCTAGTGTTGTGAAATGTAACATGCATGTTCTAGGGGTTCATGAAATGCAGAACTCGTTGTACCTGTGTGGCATTTCACTGTCAATCAACCACCCAGTCCTGCCTATCTTCAGGGTAATATGTTGGCCTCTACAATGCAGTTTGCACTCCTGACCACCTGTGTATTTATAATAATGTATCTCTTGCAATTCACATATGTGTGCTCTTCCACATTTGCGGAGAGCAAAGTTTATGTGCCAATATGAATTAATACAGCTTGCTTTAACATTACCTCTCCTGTGCCCTCATGCATAAACAGTGTGTACGCACAGAAATGTTGCATAAGAACGTTTCCACGTTCAAATTGCGATGTATAAAACCTACACTTGGCATAAAGCCACGCACTTTTCCACGGTACCTCATACCCTGTCGTACATAAGATCTCCGCTCGGTTTTGCAGACTGGCGGCACCCAGCGTCAAAACAGTGCTATTGTTCCTGTGTGGTTACCCTTTCTTTCTTAGAACCACATTTCTGACGTGGCTTTAAAAATACACTGAAACTAACCGCATATTATTTATTATTGTAACGCATCTGATTGTAATTAACTTGTAACAATATAATGGCCCAGGGAATAGCCATAGTATTCCAAATACCATAACTGCTTTAGCGTTGTTACTCTCACTGCACCATCTTCTTCTTTCAGCTGCTCTCTTTAAGGGTTGCCACGTCGGATCATCTTTTTCCATATTACTCTCATTGCACCACTCGGAGTATTTATATCACTGTATCTGAGTGTGGAATCACAGCAGCAGCTGATCGGAAAGAGAATTATCGGTATACAGCATCAAGCAAACGCTGCCAAAGCCACGGCAAAACGTTTCAAAGCCTTTCCTGTACAGACCTCGCAGTTTAGAAACAGTTTCATCCCAAGAACTATAAACGCACCCAATCAATTGCTCCTTGTAGAACTGTTTGTACTTATAAGTTCAATTACCTCACTGTAAACTTGCACTACAGTTATAATATTACACAACCTGTGCCACTTTATAAAGCGCATATTTACATACGATGACAATATCATTTTTAAGATAAAATGCAGCAAAATATGTTGATTATATTATACAGATAAAACTTTAACTTCATTTAAATAATTTGCATTGTTAATAATTAAACATGTGAGGACACGGTGCCACAGCACTAGCAATTTCACGTATTGTTCCTGCATCGCACTGTATATTTGCTGAGGCTGGCGCGACAGTGGAAGGATAGACAGATAGAATAATTAAGCACGTACTATGAAGATATTTCAATGTTCCTTAAAAGTTTTGAAGAATTGTCGTTGTAAGCTTACAGAAGGCTTAACGTCTATTACAGAGCTGATTGTGTGGCGATTGGGTATTTGGGGAAAGAAAATTAAGGACAGGAATTGCAGGTTAGTATGTTTGAAAGAGACAGTACTGCTACAATAAATTATTTCATTGAAGGTCACGCATGGCGCAGCAGCATCTTGTGTGAGACATGAACAATCACTGCACTATCATTTAATAACTTGCTTTCATTTCAATCATCATGAAAATGATATCACGGGTATACATCTCAGTATTTTAATTATTCAGACAGCTGTAATATCACAAATGCAATGGATTCTGTGTTCTGTCAGAGAAAGAGAAAGAACGGAAGCACGTAGTGATTCACACCCATAGAGCACATTGAAGATCAAATACAAAACAAAGCATTTTTAGTTACAATGGGATTTGAGAAACTAGTAAATTAAATGATTTTAACATGAAGTTTATGATGTTCTACTTTAATGACAAAATAAGCTATGTGATTAAAGTGGAAATTTCAAGATTAAAGTTGACATTTCATGCTTTCCCCCCCCACTGTTTGCCTATTTTTTTTTTGTCTGTACCCTAATTAGCTCAGATGGTGGGCTACAACTCGCCTTTGCATGGCGACTTTGATATGTGACTTCTTTTTTAATTTTGGCACTGTGTGACTTTGTGAATTTAAGCTTTCGAGTTTCTCCGACACGCTATGTCACTCGATCAACTTCATTTTGTTGATTATACCACGGTTTATTTGAACAAATAGTATGTTTTTCCTTTGCCTCCACTTGGTATTCGCTGAAATTCTTATATTTTCCCCCGTGCTTTTCCCATTCACAGAACGCTGAGCTTACAGGCTATTCATATTGATTTGCATATTCAGAAGCGTAATTCTGGGAGGATTTGGGGCGGATCAGCAGGTGCGCGCACGAGCGTTACTTTTCACGCTGACCAGGATTTATGGAGTGGAAGAACGCGGAAGTTGAAGTACGCACAGATTCCTGGATCTGGATTTTTCTGTGCGTAAGCACATTTCGGCTTTTGTGCTTACGTCATGTTATAGTGCAAATTCTACGCACGGCATTAGCACGAGGCCCCTGAAGTCTACACATTACCTCACAGGTTGTAAGGGCATTTAAATTGTGGTGTAATAATTCAGGAAACAGTTGTGACATTTCCAAATCATGGGTATTGCAAAGCTGATGCCTCCCTGTGGCCAAAAAGTGTAATGTTAACAATACTTTAATTTCATCTGACAGCGCGTGTCTTCTCCACATAGATGGATCAATCCCGTAATGTACATGATTACAATGTTATTAATATTATTTCACCTCTGTTAGATCAATATATTTTTATGAGTTCACTAGTTGTGCTACATATCTAAGACAGGTTGCTACTTAAAGTAATCAACATAGACCTTAACGTTTGCAGTGTACCATGCAATGAATATGCTATTTGGTATGGGATTTGTAAATGCAGTGTTAATATTTGTGATGCACCATCTATTGGAATGTCAAATGCAGTGGACTTTGCCCAACGTTTCCAAAAAATATTGCCTTCTCCTGGGATGTAAATGCCAATCTCTGCCTGAGTGCCATCGTTTGGCAACTCCTAACAAGTTAGGACAGCTCACAGGCTCTCATAAAACTTTGTGTGCTGTGCTTCTTTTGGTCATTATGGACATGTTAACTCCTGCTCCTAAGAGTAGGTCCAAATTTGCATCACCCTTGAGATTTTTGAACCAGATCAATCTGTTTTCCTACTCGTAAACGCTTCATAAATATGAGTAAATTTCTCAATAAGGTGACTTAGCATCTCATAATTACAAGATAAGACCTTGTAATTACAAGATGAGATCTCATTTTGCAATTATGATATACTAATCAAGGTCCTTATTTTATAACTACAGGGTCTTATCCATATTGGGGCTTTGTCAATCAGGTGGAGAGATTTTGGAAGTTAACATTTTGATTTCTTGTAATTGGTTGACATTTAAATCAGCAGGCCCATCTGAAAATTATTTATATTTAATAATTTAGTCAAGAAAATGAAGGTGCTGAAAGCGTATTTCTCATGCAGAAGGGGAAGGGATCTGACCATTTTTTCTTTTAATTGTCCACTGCAGACGTGCACTTTTTCAAAACTCTGAGTACTGCCAGAGATACCTGCAATGCTGGTATGGCACATTATCCACCATGTTGTCAGAGCTGTGATCTTGTGTATCAGGAATGAAATCAGTCTTTTTGGGTTGAGCTGGTGATTCTATAAGAAACTTTACTTCTCACAACAGAGTGCAAGCACGACAGAAGAGAAGACATCCATACTCGTGTTTCAGAGGCAGTGACTTTGTCTAAATCATACATATAACCAGATGATATATCCATGTGTTAAAGGACAATTAACGTATACTGGCAATATGACTGGCCCAGTTGTCACATGAAGATGCTGGGTAGGATGCAGAGAGCATCACTCATCCTGGAAGGTGGGCAAACACTCAAAAGTATAATGGTCCAACAGTTAGTGAGGCAGTACTGGTCACCAATGAAGAGGTGGTCACTCATATTGCTTTGATGTGTATATTTCCGGGGACATCCTGTAATACATGACATTTTTTTATGCTTCCATAATATGCATTTCTTCTTGTCACTTTTAAGACTGAAACACAATTTCCAAATAGCACTTTAGAATTCAAACATCTGTGTAAAACATTTCTCCTTTTACTCATCCTATATGGCCGCTAACCCTCAAATATAAGGGAAAAAAAGTGCACAGTCAGGGATTCCATCATGCATGCAGACTGTTTTTATGATAAGCATTTCTGTGGTTATCAATAGATTGGACACATAGTTGTGGCTGCAATGAGATAAAGGAAACAAACATCAGACCATGGCTACTTGGTCTTGGTTCTTTACAATTATGGTTCCAGGCTTTGGTTGCAAATGGCTTCCTAATTACAACACAACTCTTTCAATTTATGAGACATACCATGGTTTTTAGATATTCTTAGACCCACACCTGAGCTTCAGTACATCTGAACTTAAGAGATGTGACAAGGTGAGCAAAAAAGACAGGAATTATCTGAAGGCTACCTTACATCTACAACATCTGAGACTGTAAAAGATGCTGAGTAACAAAGCTGGGCTATATTAAATATTCCCATACTCCGCTGGTAGCACTGCGATCATTGCCGCCTGTGAAGCACTGTTACACCTTCTTACAGAAGCAGCTTGTCTGAATATGGTAAGGCCTTGATCCACAGCAAAAAGAAAAGTATTGAGAAAAGATTTACTATTGGCCTGCCTCCATAAATATGGAATGTTTAATCGCTTTTTAATAAGTTGGATGAACTTTAACATCTCATGGTGAGTCACGGCGAGATCAAGTACTGTGGCATTTTGTATACAGTGGAAAGTCAGCCAATTTCATTTCATGTCATACAATCAGACACAGTTGAAAGGCAGGAGAGGAGCTGTAGATTTAAGTGAATGATTACTGGTAAAAAGTGTGCACCATACAATTAAAACATTAGTGTGTTATCCAGACATTGAAAATGCTGATGGAATTCACCCACATCATTGTCTAGCGAGAGAAGTTATATCACCCTGGCTAATGTTTAATGCTTCACTCTGTTACCGAAACTCTAATGAATAAATCATTCAATCCCTAGAATGCTGGCGATTTAAACCAGGGCAATATTGGAACAAACAAACGTCTATGAGCAACCTCAATTTGTGGACACAAGTAGTCAGGGCCGCTTGATTTGATGTTAACGCCTTTAAATGAAAGCCTGTAGCACAACAGGGCAGGTCTGACCTCCTCTTACTGCCACCTACAAGTCAGTTTTGTTACCCTGTTTTTATGCAAGCCAGAAGTTGTTGTGAGAGTTTTGTTTTTTTTTTTTTATATTAGAAATTGCTTTCATTTTTACCTTTTGGAGAAAAATCAACAGAATGGTCTTGGGAGAATTAGACTAAATCATTATACCTATTTCTTTCTGCTTTTTCGAGGCATTAAATATGAAACGTTGCTGCTTAATGAGGGACACATACAACAGAAAACAGTACCAATTAGCCCTTTTCACAAAATTTTTAAGTAGTACATTGATGGCTAAATCTGCTTCCCATTAGTTTGTCACTAATGGATGATATGTATTCCACTTTTCTCTACTCCCACTTCCAATAAGTGATCTTTGCAATGTAAGAATTATCTTTGAAAAGCAAAACAAACAAAAACATCTAAGCTGGACAACATTAGCTCACTCCGTTTCAATACAGTTGTGCTTGAAAGTTTAGAACCCTTTAGAATTTCCTATATTTCTGCATAAAAATGACCTAAAACATCATCAGATTTTCACTCAAAGTAGATAAAGAGAAACCAGTTAAACAAATGAGACAAAAATATTATACTTGGTCATTTATTTATTAAGGAAAATTACTGAATATTACATATTTATGAGTGGCAAAAGTATGTGAACCTTTGCTTTCAGTATCTGGTGTGACTCCCACCTCTCTTTGCAGCAATAACTGCAACTAAACGTTTCCGGTAACTTTTGATTTTCCTGCACAGCGGCTTGGAGGAATTTTAGCCCATTCCTCCATACAGAACAGCTTCAACTCTGGGATGTTGGTGGGTTTCCTCATATTAACTGCTCGCTTCAGGTCCTTCCACAACATTTCGATTGGATTAAGGTCAGGACTTTGACTTTCCATTCCAAAACATTAACTTTATTCTTCTTTAACCATTCTTTGGTAGAATGACTTGTGTGCTTAGGGTCGTTGTCTTGCTGCATGACCCACCTTCTCTTGAGATTCAGTTCATGGACAGATGTCCTGACATTTTCCTTTAGAATTCTCTGATATAATTCAGAATTCATTGTTCCATCAAGGAAGGCAAGCCGTCCTGGCCCAGATCATGATGCTACCATCACTATGTTTCACAGATGGGATAAGGTTCTTATACTGGAATGCAGTGTTTTCCTTTCTCCAAACATAACGCTTTTCATTTAAACAAAAAAGTTCTATTTTGGTCTCATCCGTCCACAAAACATTCTTCCAATAGCCTTCTGGTTTGTCCACGTGATCTTTAGCAATCTGCAGACAAGCAGCAATGTTTTTTTTGGAGAGCAGTGGCTTTCTCCTTGCAACCCTGCCATGCATACCATTGTTGTTCAGTGCTCTCCTGATGGTGGACTCATTAACGTGAACATTAGCCAATGTGAGAGAGGCCTTTTGTTGCTTAGAAGTTACACTAGGGTTCCTTTGTGACCTCGCCGACTATTGCACGCCTTGCTCTTGGAGTGATCTTTATTGGGTGACCACTCCTGGGGAGGGTAACAATGGTCTTGAATTTCCTCCATTTATACACAATCTGTCTGATGTGGCTCCTCCTTGAACCGTCACCTTATCGTGGTGGAGGGGTTTGCGTGTCCCAATGATCCTAGGAGCTATGTTGTCCGGGGCTTTATGCCCCTGGTAGGGCCACCCAAGGCAAACTGGTCCTAGGTGAGGGATGAGACAAAGAGCGGTTCAACAAACCTCCGATGAAGAGCAAAAACTTTGGACAACGCTTTCCCTTGCCCGACGCGGGTCACCGGGGCCCCCCTCTGGAGCCAGGCCTGGAGGTGGGGCTCGATGGCGAGCGCCTGGTGGCCGGGCCTGCACCCATGGGGCTCGGCCGGGCACAGCCCGAAGAGGTAACGTGGGTCCTCCTCCCCATGGGCTCACCACCTATGGGAGGGGCCAAGGAGGTTGGGTGCAGTGTGAGTTGGGTGGTGGCCGAAGGCGGAGACCTTGGCGGTCTGATCCTCGGCTACAGAAACTGGCTCTTGGGACGTGGAATGTCACCCTCTGAAGGGAAGGAGCCTGAGCTAGTGCGCGAGGTCGAGAGGTTCCGGCTAGATATAGTCGGACTCACCTCGACGCACAGCTTGGACTCTGGAACCAATCTTCTTGAGAGGGGCTGGACTCTCTACCACTCTGGAGTTGCCCCCGGTGAGAGGCGCGAGCAGGTGTGGGCATACTTATTGCCCCCCGACTTGGAGCCTGTGCATTGGGGTTTACCCGGTGGACGAGAGGGTGGCCTCCCTCCGCCTTCGGTGGGGGGAAGGGTCCTGACTGTTGTTTGTGCGTATGTGCCGAACAGCAGTTTGGAGTATCCACCCTTTTTGGAGTCTCTGGAGGGGTTGCTAGAGGGCATACCTTCTAGGGATTCCCTCGCTTTGCTGGGAGACTTCAATGCTCACGTGGGCAATGACAGTGAGACCTGGAAGGGCGTGATTGGGAGGAATGGCCCCGATCTGAACCCGAGCGGTGTTTTGTTATTGGACTTCTGTGCTCGCCACGGATTGTCCATAACGAACACCATGTTCAAGCATAAGGGTGTTCATATGTGCACTTGGCACCAGGACACCCTAGGCCTCAGGTCGATGATCGACTTTGTGGTGTGTCGCCGGACTTGCGCCATATGTCTTGGACACTCGGGTGAAGAGAGGGGCGGAGCTGTCAACTGATCACCACCTGGTGGTGAGTTGGCTTCGATGGTGGGGGAAGATGCCGGTCAGACCTGGTAGGCCCAAACGTGTTGTGAGGGTCTGCTGGGAACGGCTGGCAGAGTCCCCTGTCAGAAGTAGCTTCAACTCCCACCTCCGCAGAACTTCAACCACGCCCCGAGGGAGGTGGGGACATTGAGTCCGAATGGGCCATGTTCCGTGCCTCTATTGTTGAGGCGGCTGACCGAGCTGTGGCCGCAAGGTGGTCGGTGCCTGTCGTGGCGGCAATCCCCAACCCGTTGGTGGACACCGCGTGAGGGATGCCGTCAAGCTGAAGAAGGAGTCCTATAGGACTTTTTGTCCTGTGGGTCTCTGGAGGCAGCTGATAGGTACCGCAGGCCAAGCGAACGCGGCTTGGTTGTTGCTGAGGCAAAACTTGGGCATGGGAGGAGTTTGAGAGGCCATGGAGAACGACTTTCGGACGGCTTCGAGGAGATTCTGGTCCACCGTCCGCGTCTCAGGAGGGGAAGCAGTGCAGTGTCAACACCGTATATGGTGGGGATGGTGCGCTGCTGACCTCACTCGGGACGCTAGGGTCGGTGGGAGGAGTACTTCAAGACCTCCTCAATCCCACTAACATGCCTTCCACGAGGAAGCAGAGCCTGGGGACTCTGAGGTGGGCTCTCCCATCTCTGGGACTGAAGTCACCGAGGTGGTCAAAAAACTCCTTGGTGGCAGGGCCCCGGGGTGGATGAGATACCGAGTTCCTTAAGGCTCTGGATGTTGTAGGACTGTCTTGGTTGACACGCCTCTGCAACATCGCATGGACATCGGGACAGTGCCTCTGGATTGGCAGACCGGGGTGGAGGTCCCCCTCTTTAAAAAGGGGGACCGGAGGGTGTGTTCCAACTATAGAGGGATCACACTCCTCAGCCTCCCCGGAAAAGTCTATTTGGGAATTCTGGAGAGGAGGGTCCGCCGGATAGTCAACCTCGGATTCAGGAGGAACAGTGTGGTTTTCGCCCTGGTCGCGAACAGTGGACCAGCTCTTCACCCTTAGCAGAGTCCTGGAGGGTGCATGGGAGTTTGCCCGACCGGTCTACATGTGTTTTGTGGACTTGGAAAAGGCATTCGACCGTGTCCCTCGGGAATCCTGTGGGGGTGCTCGGGAGTATGGGGTACCGGACCCCTGATAAGAGCTGTTCGGTCTCTGTACAACCGTGTCAGAGCTTGGTCCGCATTGCCGCAGTAAGTCGAGCCCGTTTCCAGTGAGAGTTGGACTCCGCCAGGGCTGCCCTTTGTCACCGATTCTGTTCATAACTTTTATGGACAGAATTTCTAGGCGCAGCCAGGGTGTTGAAGGGGTCCGGTTTGGTGGACTCAGGATTGGGTCACTGCTTTTTGCAGATGATGTTGTCCTGTTTGCTTCATCAGGCCGTGATCTTCAGCTCTCTGGATCGGTTCGCAGCTGAGTGTGAAGCGGCTGGGATGAGAATCAGCACCTCCAAATCCGAGAGCATGGTCCTCAGCCGGAAAAGGGTGGAGTGCCCTCTCAGGGTTGGGGAGAGATCCTGCCCCAAGTGGAGGAGTTCAAGTATCTCAGGGTCTTGTTCACGAGTGAGGGAAGAATGGAGCGTGAGATCGACAGGCGGATCGGTGCGGCATCCGCAGTGATGCGGGCTCTGCATCGGTCTGTCGTGGTGAAAAAGGAGCTGAGCCGTAAGGCAAAGCTCTCAATTTACCAGTCGATCTACGCTCCTACCCTCACCTATGGTCATGAGCTATGGGTAGTGACCGAAAGAACGAGATCGCAAATACAAGCGGCTGAAATGAGTTTCCTCCGCAGGGTGTCTGGGCTTTCCCTTAAAGATAGGGTGAGAAGCTCAGTCATCCGGGAGGGGCTCAGAGTAGAGCCGCTACTCCTCCGCATCGAGAGGAGTCAGATGAGGTGGCTCGGGCATCTGATCAGGATGCCTCCTGGACGCCTCCCTGGTGAGGTGTTCTGGGCACGCCAACCGGGAGGAGGCCCCGGGGAAGACCCAGGACACGCTGGAGGGACTATGTCTCCCGGCTGGCCTGGGAACGCCTTTGGGATTCTCCCGAAGAGCTGGAAGAAGTGGCCGGGAGAGGGAAGTCTGGGCCTCTCTGCTTAAGCTGCTGCCCCCGCGACCCGACCTCGGATAAGCGGAAGAGGATGGATGGATGGATGTCTGATGTGGATTGGTGGAGTCCAAACTCTTTAGAGATGGTTTTGTAATCTTTTCCAGCCTGATGAGCATCAACAACTCTTTTTCTGAGGTCCCCAGAAATCTCATTTGTTTGTGCCATGATACACTTCCACAAACGTGTTGTAAAGAGCAGACTTTGATAGATCCCTGTTCTTTAAATAACACAGGGTGCCCACTCACACCTGATTGTCATCCCATTGATTGAAAACACCTGACTCGAATTTCACCTTCAAACTAACTGATCATCCTAGAGGTTCACATACTGTAGTTTTGCCACTCACAAATATGTAATAATCAATCATTTTCCCCAATAAACAAATGACCAAGTATAATATTTTTGTCTCATTTGTTTAACTGTTTTCTCTTTATCTACTTTTAGGACTTGAGTGAAAATCCGATGATGTTTTAGGTCATATTTATGCAGAAATATAGAAAATTCTAAAGGGTTCAAAAACTTTCAAGCACAACTGTAGATGTCAGTATACTGTAGTACAGAATAAACAAGGTAACTTACTTTATAATCTTAGAAAATAACCATATTGGATCTGCTCTCCTAGTGAGCATTCATCGTTGCATTGTTTCTCAAATGTTTTTCACAAAGACAAAGCATTTAAACGTATGGTTCATATAGTTAGTCAGAAAAAAAATTTAATAACATTGCAGTTACATTTAGATGTATATACTAACCAGGTGCCATTGCATAGTCATGTTCCATTGAGAGGCAAACTGCGGTGCTGTTTTCGCGTCATCGTGGACATGTTAACTCTGAGACAATCTTTTGCCCCTTCAAGAACCAATTCTACTGTCAGTAAAACCCTAAAGTTATTTATGTTAAAAAGGCACAGCATCAATGTTAAGGCAGCATGTAAACTTTATGTTCTCATCAGATTTAAAGTGTTGCAGACAAGTGGTCTTTTTTTGATGGTTTGGCTCTATTATAATAACAATAATAATAATTCATTAAATTTATAGAACACTTTTCTCACTACTTAAAGAGCTAAATCTTTACTCTGCCTCATAAATGTTGAAACTATGGTAAGAATGTTTATGCTTAGAATTTGAACAAAGGTGTTTTTCTTTCACATTTCTGCCATTGTTGAGAATTTACCCATTGATGAATCCTCCCGGAAGATAAAATGCAGAAGTGTGAAAAGGGCTAATTCAGCTTATTAGCCTTTTTTTGTTAATCATGGTATTATTGCCATAATAAAATAAAAAAGAACCAGTAAAGAACTTATAATTCTAGAAAAGCAAAAAAATATGAAACAAAAAAGGCAGAAAAAGAAGAGATTCCTGTGTACAAGTAAAAATGAGTTACTGATATCTTAGAAAAATTGGGCTACAATTTTGACTAAACTGACAGTGAATAAAAAAAAAAAAAAAAAAAAAAAATACATAAAATCAATTTGAACAAAAACCTGTAGACTTCTAGGAGCAAGACTGGCCATGGCAAAAGGCAAAATCCCACGAGTTCTCCAAACCACATTTCAGTCATGCAGGTTGGTGCAGGAGGTAGCAGCTCTTTTTCACAGCACACATCATGTACCTTGTTAGGAGTAAAGCAACGCATCAGTGTGAACATCATTACCAACAAGGTGCTTCCCTTCAAAGCTGCAGTGTGCCTGTCCACTTTGCAGCAAGAAGTCACTCCATACCATATAAAAATATATAAAAATTCTGGAATAGCTCACGTAGCACAAGTGTGAATTCAGGTTAGCACTGGGTCTTCCTCAGTCTGTCATGCACCAGTGAGAGCCAGACACTGTACCTTGTAGTTTAAAGTCTGCTGCTTAAGGACAGTTAAGACAGTTTGAAACCCAAGGCACTGGAGGAATATATTAGCCAACGTACATACTGTAGATGTGAAAGGGTCAAATACAAATGTTTAGACTCTTATGAAAACGCACTAGATACAAAAAATGTATTTAAAAACTGCAATGCAGGTTTATTTATAAAATACCATACCATCTTCTAAGCCCACTTAATCTTGAGAAGGGTCACAGTGGAACTGGAGCCTAACCAGCAAGCATAGGGCACAAAGTAAAGAATAATTTGTCTGACCACATGATGGTTTTTCCAGTTCATTTAACAAATGCTTACCATATGTTCTCTGCACTACTTGCTACCAAAAGTGCATTTTAGTTGTAGTCAGTGACCTGTGCACCACAGCCTGACCATGGGAAGAATTGTTCTTGATGAAACATCTTGCTCCTACCTTAGAGTGACATTTGGAATTAAATGATCCACAATTGCTAGTCTGTTAAAATTTCTATGCAAAGTGTTTCATGCACAGTTATTCCTAACTGATATATTTCCCTCAGACGTCCATGGCAACAACACCTTAGCCACTGTTCCTCATGAATACAGCCTTTACCACCAAACCTCCTGCCAAATATGTGACAAGTTTCTCAAAGCTCTTTGTTGGGCCATTGTGGTGAACATAATAATCAGCTGTGTTTTCATTTTTATCCATGATCTTAAGCATCATAAGGAATAAACTGTTCAATTAATTCAGTGGCAACACGTTTAGAAATTCCTACTTTCAAAATATCCCGAGTTTCTCACGCGTTTCCTTGTTTTTGTCCGTTTCCTGTAAATTAATATGACATTTAACCTGTCAAAATAAAATAGAAACTACACAGGTGCAGACATCTGAAAACAAAGAGCATGAAGAACTGAAAAACGACTCATCAAAAGTTTTTTAGTCAAATTTTTGTGTATCCTTTTGGTTTATTATTTGCTGTAAGAATATATGGGGATGGATAAGCAATTTGTAACGGCTGACAGTCTGATTATTTGCACATGCTGAAGATTTTGTATGAGAGCAGTTTAAACCAAGTCTACCATAATTACAAAGTAATAAAATATTGGTATTGTGCTGCAGATACAGAGGGATGCTCCAACAACCTCTTTGCATCAAAAAGCCACATGGAAGACTATATGCATCATGCCACACTTCAGTTAAAACAGACATTACTCACAATGCTTCTTAAAAAAATATACATGTACTTACATAATGTACAAACCAATTTTCTCACATAAAGCAAGTAGCATAATTATGCCATGACAGAAAAACAAGGAAAGACTACTTTAACATAATGTACTACTTGTACAGTAAAACAATTTAATATTACAGATTACTAGTTGATGATTAGCAATCTTTGATCATCTCTAATGGAAACTAAGTTTGGTAGTGTATGTGTGATAAGAATTAGATTTGAATATTTATACAAAACAGAGTATTAAACAAAAGCCCTAAACAAAAGTTAGAGGACATTAAGCAAACTATAGAACAATGAGACAAATAACTCAAAACAACTAAATTTCGTATCATCTCACGATCCTGCATACTGAATCAGTTATTTTACCCAAGTAAGTATGTGAAGAAATTCCCAATGCAACAGCATAATATGGCACCAAGCTGCTTCTTTTTGTGCCAAAAACAACACTGTTTTTTTCCATGATGATTATGATAACTGCATATATACTTTATCTGATACTCTTATCTTTTAAGTGTGAACTTAAAATACTGAAGCACATTTGAATAATCAAACAGGTAGGGTGATAAAAAGAAAGGGAGGACAAAGCAGATAATATGGAAAAAATGTCACAAATGGAAAAATGTGGCAATATTTAATTTTTTAAATAAGAAGTGACATTATGTGGTGTTTGAAGGCCATTTCTGGATGTGTATTCTGAAGAAATAATGGAGGAAACGGACGTTGGGATGACTCTAACTTGTTCTTCACCTGAGTCAACATCTGTGAGTAATATCTGCTCTTAATTATTGTTACACAACTGCAATATGCAACATTTAAGATCAGATGCTTCCTGTGGAAATCTGTGTAAACCATTCTTATCCTAGATAATTGCAGAAGACATGGAATGAAGTGGGAAAGAATGAAGGAATGCTATACCGCTTGTCTTCATCCCTTACCCTACAACAGCGTATCTCATAACTATGTACAATATATCTTCAGTTGAGAATAACATTTTGCAAATTGCCGGTAAAAAAAAAAAAAAAACACTTTCACTTACTGTATCATCATTCTAACCCTACTATACATTTTATAGTTGCAGCCTCACTTAGGAAAGTCAGACATTCTCACATTTTATAAAAAAAAATGGCACACATTCACAGTGCTTTCAATTGAATACATACAGCATAGTCTATTCCATGTAGAATTTTGATAATAAAACTAAAAATAATTTAAATCTGATTAAGATATAAAAAGAAAATACTAAAAGGGTAAAACAAATTGTAAATGAAAGACAAAGAGCAGCTGCAAGTCCTATTTTAAATCTGGGCAAACTTATTTCAGACTAGTTCGTATTTTGAAACGTTTTCCATACATTCAGCTGTTTTCATTTTGCGTTCAAAATGTTCTAGCTTAGGTAGGCTGCAAAAAGAAAGCTTGTATAGATGACATGGCCTTCACAGACTGCAGCAGCTGACAACTGGTCTAAAACAGCATGTTTCTCATTTGATGAAGCCTGTAAGAAAAAGAAAAAAAAAAAAAAAAAGATAAAAATTGCTCAGATAAGTCTAAAGATGCAGTTGTCTCAATTACAGGCTTGAAACAGCATTAATTGAGAACTATTGCTGATCATAGAGTTACACTCTCCTTAAATGGATAAGTTCAGAACAAGCTTAATAAATTCTGGAAACATTTCAAGATGTATATTATTAAATTACAAAAATATCAGTAAACATGGGTGATTCATAAAACGAGTAATAAAATATTTTTTTCAATTTTTGATGAAATCTATACTTGACTGCTACAATTTTTACTGTCAACCCCTTGTTAAATCAAAAACAGTCCTTATTAGTTCCTAAAATAAAAAGGATTTGAAGTCACACATTTTACATATTACTTGGTGAAACTGATACATGTAATATAAAATGAGAAATGTGTAAATAAGTACTGGGTCACATTGAAAAGTAAGTTAACCACAAGGTTAGTTTAGTGGATGAGGCAAGGGTATCAAGTTGGTAATTTCAATGAAATAGTCAACCACCAGGAAGACATATATTGGAGATACCCTGTATGAAAGTAAAAAATACTGCTGATGTGTTCTTAAATATACTGTATAGATTAGTATAATGCACAAAACTCCGACAACTTCAAAAGCTCTTAAGTCTGGAAACAGTAAGGAAACGAACATTCAAAACGTTTTTGATATGTCAGTCTCCTGTAATACAAATAGGAGGTATTGATGTTCTTCAAAATTACTCTGAGATTAAACAAGATAGTTATACACTATATGTAAAAGATACACACGATGTGTTCAAAAGATCTCCATAACCTTCTTGCTGCAGCTGAAGTCCATATTCATACTTAAACAGCATGACAGAAGAGGGGCAGCAATGGCTCTGTTGGGAGGGTAGTCAGGAGAAAACCATTGTTCCCAAAATTAACATCACTGCTTGCATCTGGATGATACTGTTCAGTATGAATAGATTTTTGCCAAATCTTATGAAAGTTTATACTAATTACCATAATAACCTCAATCACCACAAGCAAGAACGTTGTTGGGACTGTCATGATTTGGGACTACTTTTCTGCCCATGGGCCTTGATAACTTGTCATTGCTGGAGGAAATATGAGTACTGACTTGAACTAAAATACTGTGAAATAGTATTTGTCCTCAGGGGGAAATTTGGCTTTTTATAGAAGTGTTTTATATAGATAAACACATAAATAGGTACAAAAATACATACACAAGTAAGACTAGTAAATAAGTTCAGAAACCAAAAGAAAAACAGTAATTTAAAGTTATGCTAAAAATGGAGCTTTTAGTAAGATAATTTCAAATGTTAACACAAGTCTATCAAGCAATGAATTAAGAAGCAAAAATGTTTTTTGAAAGACCAAGTCAAAATCCTGATATTAACCTAACTGATAGGCTATGGCAAGACCTAAAAATTTTTTATTAAGGCCATACAGGCAACATATTGAAGCAGGTTAGGGAGTTGTACGATAAAGAATGTGCAGATCAGTAACTACCGTTTAAGAAATGTTTGGTTGATAGGGGCTACATGATGTGTTACCATTGAACAAATTAGCCCTGTTTTTAATTTTCACACAGGGCCATGTAGGTTTGGATTTTTTTCTCCCTAAATAATAAAAACCATCATTTAAAAACTGCATTTTGTGTTTACTTGTGTTATATTTGACTAATCGTTAAATGTGTTTGATGATCAGAAACATTTTGTGTGACAAACATGCAAAAGAATAAGAAATCAGGAAGGAGGCAAATAGTTTTTCACACCACTGTAAATGAATAATCAGAAACCAAGACAAGTCTTTCTCTGCCAATAACTAATCAGTCATTTACTGTAAATTAAATTCAGGTACCTTATTTACTGAATATTAACTTTTTCAACAGCCTGAGTTATTGATTCAATCAGCTGGGTTTCCTGTCCTGAACCACAGAATCCATCAATCAGATTTTTGTTGCAGTCTCCAAGACCCATTGTAGCACTCGTTGTTTTAGGATAGGTTGCAATATGTCCAGTTAAATCTAATAAATCTTCAAGGGCCTTGGAATTGCTCATTCCATTCTGGTGAATTTCATTTACTGGAGAATATTCTGGGATAGATATGAGCTCTTCTTTGGAGACAGGGCTACAATGAAAAGTGAGAAATCTCAAGTTATGATATACTGAATAAGGAAAGTCTTTGTAAAGAAATATGTAAGACACTTTTAAACAGGTAGCAGGAGTAGCAGGCAAAAGTCAAGTCTATGACATAATGTATTTAGGGATGCAAAAAGTATATAAAAAAAGTTATATACCATAGACATAAGCAGTACCTTGGAAAGTTTAATTTTAAGCAGGTTAATATGCTAGAAACAGAATATACACAACAGTACAATGCTTTACATCGGTGAGGCCATCACTGGAGTCTAATTTACATTATTAACACTAATTCTGAGGATCTGCAAAATGACACTAAAATATGAAGAACAGCCAATACTGAGGATGCAGATAAATAATTAAAAACTACCTGGATACTTTTAAAGACTGGCCAACCATTTGTAAAGTGAAGAATAATGTAAAGTATTACATGTTGGTAAATTAAACTTAATTACAAATGCAAGATGGGTGTTGACAACCTACAAGAAGCAAACCCTTACAAGAATGTAAAAGTTTACTTTGACATAGTATTCTTTCTGAAAAAAAAAAATAAAATCAAAAATAGCACTGCAGTGATATTCTCCATGCAATGCTAAGTGGAGAAGCTCACATATTTCTGTCACATCTGATGTAATTAGCATACACGTTACACTTTGATACAAAATAATCCATATACTGAATCTCAATGAGGAGAAACACATGAGAATGAAAAATATAATTTTTCAAATTCTCAATGAGTTTATACTATATAAATACAAATATTATACAGCTTACATTTCAGTGCAAGATTTTGGGAATTGCACTGAATTTAATTAAGTAAAAATCAAGCTACCTTTTGATCAGATACGAAAAGTCTGGGGCAATTTGTGGGAGTAGAATCACCTAATCATTATTGTTTTGCATCAGTTGTGCTAGTGGAAAGCAGAAAACATTCTCAATATTTAAACAGCTTATCATTTCAAGGGTTTCCCTATGTTGCTAAACAAGTTTTGAATGGCCATTGCAAATATAGACTAACATTTCCCACCGTAAGTAATGTTGCATCAACATTGATTATGTACCTTAATAGTTCTGCAATAGTTTACTAATTTTTCCTGGCATCAAAATTACAGGTTTCCCATTAAGTTGTTACCCTGGCTAACCTATTTATATATTCTGGCTTCACTCTTGCAAAACATTAAAATTAGAGGTTACATTCATAACTTATTTTATGCAATTACACTACATGTTATATAATAAATGATAGATAGATATTTATTTCAGATTTGGAGAGTACAACATATGACAATACTACCAAATGGGACCAATCAAATCAAAAATAGCATGAATACGCAGGAATTTGGATAAATACACATTCACTATACAAAGACTCAAGTCATGTCCTGAATGTAATGGACCAATGGCTTCAGTTGTGGCAAGTCAAAAACTCTCTCATGATACTATATATAATAGACTTTCAACAACTCAGTCTCAAAAACTTAGTAAGGCTGCTAAAATAAGTAAGAAAAAGTCATTTTTGGTGGTCAGTGACAGTTTAAAATCACAGTGGAGTTTCCAAAAATGTAACTATTGAGATGGTATAAAAGTACAGAGGGGAAAAAAAAAAAATTTGAATATTATGGGATAGTCGGATGATTCTATTTGGTGCCTTTGGAGTAATTTGGCAGACAGAATACTCCAGGAAAGATAAAAAAAAAACCCAACTGTGCAGAATCCATTTACTTTTTGAGTTACTATGTGATAATGTAAAAACATACAGTGCTTTATATGCATATCTCATACCTATTTAATGGGTTTCCCATACCAAGTTCATACACAAATTGTGACAGTATCTTTCTCATTCATTTATACTGTAAGGGAATTTCTCATATTAAAAACAGCATAAACATTCATTATTATAAACATATGAATAAACATTCAGTATTTGGTGCAGCAGTCTAGTTACTTAAAAAAAGACTCCTCTCCTTACCATCCACCACTTCCTTAGCAAGATGTGATTTAAAGTAATCTCTACTACCATAAAATAAAATAATTTTGCTGGCACTTAATGGATGTTAAAATGCAGTCTTCTTAACACAACAGTGTTAACAGTATTGTATGTATAAAATTTATATTTTCTGTATTACCTGACATCCATTGACTGAACCTCATCAGTAGAATCATCAACAGGTGCAGACTTCATTTCAGTAGAGTTAATATTTAAAGGCTCAGTTGGCTTTACATCCTTAAAATTTACGTCAGAACAAGATCCATCGGTTATGTACTCTTCTAAAACCTTTTTCTCCACTTTTCCATTGTCTAGAAAATTGATTTTTTCAGTTAAAAGTTCAATGAAGAAGTTCCACGGTAGACTTACTTTTAAAATTACATTAAATTAAAAACAGCTACAAAATTAGGCAATGCACTTCACTGATCTGTACATCATGACTACTGTGTTTCTTTGTGTTTTGCATTTATAATAATTACCATTTCTGATTACCAGCTGCAGGCAGAATAGAAGAATAGAAGATATGGCTGATTAATTAGATTAGACCTATACATAACCACCTCACTAGAAAACTTTTGCTGTAGCTGTCCAAATTGTGACATTAAAAGAGGTGGCATACAATTCTAACACCTGTCATATTTTAAGAGGTAGTGTGAACAAAAATTGCAGGAGAGACAGAATTAAGAGGTGGTGCACATTATACAAGGGGTGACATCATTAAGAGGTGATGCACACAAAATTGGGGTGGTGGCAGCATGGTACATGTAAAATACAAGTAGTGGCAACATTACAAAGTGGACTATCCACACAATGGTAATTAGGATTTTAAATTGTAAAAAGTACAATGGTTATTGAAGAAAGCTGTCAATTATGTGTTAATTATTTTAAATGTGTTCATACATATTTATTAATTGTGTTATATAAAACTTTACAGCCTTGGTTTTTATCACAGAATGCAACAATACTATGAAGTGCCACTTCATATTCTATTTGCATTTGCTACTGTGCTTTCTCAGTATGGTGACATATGATACGTATGTACGTACGTACACACAGGTTGTGTTTTATTGCTGTCACCTCTAAATGTTGCCACCTCTCCAGTATTGTTAATGGCATTTTCTTCCACTTGCACTTTGGAGCTTACTGTACTTAACAATAAGCATGACATTATTTTTTAAATAACATTTATTGAAGAAGCAACTGCCAAATGTTTTCTTTGTACTAAATTATAATTGTTTTTTTACATTGAAACAATTAACTTTTTGTTGTAAGACTGACTTTTTCTCAGTTTCTGTTGTTCACCTTGATCTTGATGAGCATTTGTTTCAATTGGCTTTAGTATATTTTCTGTAGTCATGCCTTGCTCCTTAACTTCTTCTTTCTGAAGAATGAAAGAATGTTAATTTCATTTTCATACTAAGAAATAACTTTTCTAGCTATTATGATCCTTGTAAAACTGCAAGCAATTCAATTCCTGAGGTAATGTCAGACATACAGTACTATCAAATCTGATAATCCATTATTAAATCAGGGTTCCTCATCCTCTTAAGATACTATACCCACAGAAATATTTGCTAAATTTATCATGACCTTTGAATAAACAGCTACCTATCCATATTCAACTTAGCAGTACACTCGAATTTAATTTTATTTGACTATTTGACTATACTAGCAGATAAAATTGGTAATCTAATTGGAAATCGTACAATGGCTTCTAAGAAATTAACTCATCCAGCAATAGTTCATGTGCTGACAGGCCTATTCAGAACTGACTTTAAAACTTCTGATTTTAAAATTGCCACTGTGCCCTTCAACCTTACAGATAACCTTTTAAACAAATTCAGTGGGGCATAATATACTGTAAATTACGGCTGCCATGATTAATCGCTGCCATTGACTAAACAACAACAAATATTAATTGAATCACATTTTCTAAATCGACTAATTATCTTTACCCCTTCCTCAAAACACATGCCAGTGACTCCCTGTACTGTTTTTGAATAAGCTAATTATTGCAGCAGCTGCACTGTATTTAGTGGAAGAAGGCTCTTACAAATATAAGGGACAATTCTCCTCTGTGTGGGAGTATTTCACCCAAAAATCTGGGAAAATGCTTGTTCATTGTGTAAAAAATAGATGGTGTTCTACAACAACACTAACTTAATGCATAAACACCTGAGGGAGCACAGTGAAGCATACCATACAATACCATACCATTTTATTTGTTGAGCGCTTGAAAACACAGCATTACAACTGACCGAAGCACTGTACAGTAAAAAAAGAAGCAGGACTAAAAACAAAATATTAAAAACAAACATTAAGAGAGAATTAAAACAGAGATACTAAAAACAGGTCAGAGGACCAAATAAAATAGAGAAATAGGAAGAAGCAAGTGGAAATGAGACAGGTTAAGAATTAAAAAGCCAATGTGAAGAATTGCGTTTTTAGGCATGATTTAAATGTGGCGACTGAGGCGGCTTAGCATAGCACAGGAAAAGTCAACATTGTCTTGTGTAACCCACTGACATTTACTTGGCTGTTGACAATAGTTCTTTTAATGTTGTGAAAATTGGTTAACTTAACAAATTCATGCTAGTGACTAACGTCGGGACAAAGGTTAGAGCCACGGTATTTCAGGGGGCAGGGAGTTTAGGACAGGCCAGGTTTAGAACTATACAAGGAGGAACAAACAACGGTGTAGAAATAAAAATGTATAGCAATGTAAATTCTAACTCAACATTTAAATGTAGAAAGAGTAACACATTAAAAATAGTGCGTTGGAGCTATATGTAGCAGAGCATAATTATGATTTTATAGCAATAACCTGGCTAAATAACAAAGATGGGGGATGAGTATAACATAGAGGGATACACATTTTTCAGGAAGGACAGACAGAACAGAAAAGAAAAGGAGGTGGAATTGCTATTTATGTCAAACAGAATTTAAATACAATTCCTCTTCAGTTGGACGATGAGTCCCATCTTAGAGAGGACATGTGGCTTCGCCTGAAAAGCGTTAGGGAAAGAGGACTTATTTTAGGAGTGAGTTATAGACCACCCAATACAGACAGTAATTTCACCTTTTTAGTAATATTAAAAAAGCAAGTTTACAGGGCGATATTATAGTCATGGGGGACTTTAATTATCCGAATATTAACTGGGCAAACCTTATAAATGGAAGAGCACAAGAGCAGGAGTTTTTAGAAGTAATCAGTGACTGTTTTTAACACAGTATGTTAAAGCACCAATGTGGGGTGAAGCTTGTATGAATTTAGTATTTTGTAATAATCAAGATAAAATTGAGGGTGTAGAGGCGATTGAACCACAAGGGTCAAGAACCATAATATAATACAGTTCTCAGTGTTTTCTAAGACTAAAATTGTTAAGTTTAACTTTGGTTGGGCAAATTTTGAGCAGATGTGGCAAAATCTAAGGAAGATAGACTGGGATAAACATTTAAATGTGGAGACAGTCGAGGAGCAGTGAAAAAGGTTTAAAAATGTACCTGTCCTGCATTGCATGTAAAACATGCCTAAATTTGGAATAGTAAATTAAAAAACTCCATAGTGGGTTAATAAAAAGTTAAAAAAAAGAAGCTGCAAAGGAAAAAACAGCTTTATAAAAAAAAACATACAAGACTAATGACCCCAAAGTGAATCGTAGGTTGTATGAGAACATGAGGGCAACCATTAAGAAGGATATTAGGGAGGCTAAAAGACAACTGGAGAGGAATAGAGTGGGTAAGGCGAAAGAAGACCCTAAGAGATTCTTTCAGTGTTTTAGTGTATCAGAAATAGTAACGGGGAATTAAAAGATAGTATATGCTCTAAACTTGTATTTTTCTGAGGTCTTCACAAGCTAGGAAGTGGATAACCTTCCAGTGGTAAATGGAGCTAATAAGGAGGTACTGAAGGATTTGAAATTGTAGCTGGAGAAGTACTGCTCAGATTAAATCAAACAAATCACCAGGGCCAGATAATATTTACCCTCGAGCTCTTAAGGAGGCTAGCAAGTACATATATACAGTACATAATTTTATATGATATATACTTTATAAACATACTTAAACTGCTTTATGCCAAATATGCCTACCAGCTACAGTATATTCATGATGTCTATGAATAGCATATATCTCAACCTAAGACAGATTTAAAAAAAATAACATATAAAATGAGTATTAGAATAGCTCTAAAATAACACAAAAGTCAGATTTTTTGGTCTTGTTTCAACCTGCAATAATGTTAATAAGTCCATTATTAATCAAAAATATAATTTTGTACCTAAATATTTTATGGTTAACATGTTGTCTTGTCTGTCTACTTGAGAGTTATTTAAGTTGTTTTTTAATATTCTGATGTTTACAAATTGTATGTATAAAATTAAATATTTAAGTACATTGCACATTAAAATACCCACTTAATTTATTTAATGGAACAACCAATTTTTGACCAATTTATCAATCGATAAAGTAGCTGATAGAGTAATCATTTACAAAATAATTGTTTGTGATAGCCCCACTTGATATATTCCTGATTAAGCTACTTTGGGATTTGTAGATTTTTTTTTATATATGTATTTTTGCTGTTAAATAATTAATTATACACCTAGTAATGTGCTATATACAAATACAATTCAGCTTAAAATCAAACATATAGAAATGGACTACATGAAACAGAAGTACAAAAAAGAAATGATATAAGCTTTCAAAATTACCTTGATTTCAGAAATGTCACTCTTTCTTGTTCTCTTCATTATTTCTTCAATTCGCTGTGAAGAGAACAAAAACACTCAAGTGCATATATTTTCATAACAACTATACTGAGAGCAGGCAATGGCTTACAATG